>NC_080730.1:11898840-12088840 GCF_019097595.1 Hemibagrus wyckioides | reverse complement strand
TCCTGAGAGCGACCCATTCTTTCACAAATGTTTGTAAAAACAGTCTGCATGCCTAGGTGCTTGATTCTATACACTTGTGGCCATGGAAGCGATTGGAACACCTGATTCTGATTATTTGGATGGGCGAGCGAATACTTTTGGCAATAGTGTGTGTGTGTGTGTGTGTGTGTATAAATATATATTATATATAATATATATTAATATATATATATATATATATATATATATATATATATATATAAAATTATACACACCCCTTTACCTTGGTATGCGTAGGTAAGTCATGTTCTACAACTGATGATCATCAGTCAAATAAGACCTGAGCCAGGTGAGGGCTGTTCCTTTAATTCCAACATTTTCTTTCTTGTAATTGATCATAATCATCTTGGTGGTAAAAGCTGTAAAAAGGTCAAGTAAGACCAGAGGCCAGTAGTAGGTCATTTACCATTATTTACATTTTTATGATTATGCCTAAATCCTGACTAATATATTTCATGAATGTATAGTAATTATGTACAGGATTAACAATCAAATTGTCTGGCTTTAAAGTAAGTCTACAGTTGCCTAGAGTTCAAATAATTTTACGGAAGTTCTCTAAGGGACTTCACAGCACCCTCACTGACCGCAAGCTCAGGGCCTTTTAGAATTAATGCCTCACTCTGCAGTCTTGGACTTCCTCACAGGCAGACCCCAGGTAGTGGGACTGGGTCAGTTCGTGCCCAGTACAATCACCCTGAACACTGCAGCACCACAAAGTTTGTGTTTTGAGTCCCCTGTGCTACCCTATCTACCACGACCGCTTCACTTCTGTTGAGTTTGCTGGCAATACAGTGATTATGGGCCTCATCTCAAACAAAGGTGAGGCTGCATACCTTCACAAGGTGGAGAAATTCAGCTTGGTGCCAGGCCAACAATCTCTCCCTGAATTTCAATGATTGAAATGAAATGATTGTGGACTTCAGGAAGAGACAGGAGTGAAACTACACTCCACTCATGATTGGCAGCAACTCTGTGGAGTGTGAGAGTAACTTCAGGTACCTTGGAGTACACATCTCCAAACTTGGGTGAAGAGATCCAGACATTGAATAATTGTACCATAAGATTCCTGAGGAAATTTTAGATCTCCCCAGTGATCCTGAGAACTTTCTATTCTGGTATTATAAAAGATCTTCTGACTGTTCATCTTGGTGTGGTATGGTAGCTGCACTATCCAGTACTGCAAAGCCCTGCAGAGTGTCGTGCACCTAGCTAATGCTAATTATACTCACTTAGTAGGTGTTGAAGGTGTGTATTGACTTTTGAATTACTATTCTTAATTACATTTTCTCATTTTTCAATAATAGCTGATCTTGTTTGTCTTTGTGGCAGTACTTGGTTTGAATGGTTTTTGCTCCCATGCCGTAAGATGCTGCTGAAATCAGGTGTTTGTCATTTATTGTGTTTACAGTTTTGCCATTTTATTCATTTGCAAAGTTGTGGCATCTAGATGAAGATGCATTAAAAGATTGGAGTTATCAAATGGTTGCATATGTATATTAATTTTGGCTGCCATTGTACGTTGCTGTGCTTGAAAAATCCAAACACACAATGAATCAAAATATTTCATGCATTTATAATGTGGACTCGCATCAGGAAAAGGCAACACAAACACCCAGGTACAAAATATTTATATAATAACAATATTTAATATCCACTATTATCTAAAGGAAAATACAGAGAACATTTGTATTTAATTCTAGTTTAATTTCATTGCATTAACTACCTAGTTAACTAGTAGGTCATCCAAATAATATTTATTTATGTGAAGACTGCATGGCAAAAATGTGTGTAAAGCCCATGGCTGTACAGGAGGTAAAAAAAAAAAGGTGGGGGGAAAAAACCCCTGCAAATCTTTTTTTTTTTTAAATTTAATGTTTTCAACTTTTGATAGAGTAAACAGTGTTTAACATGCTGTATTGCAGGTGAAGCCAAATTACGTTTTATGTTGCCTGTAATGCTTTGCTGGTTGAAAAGGTGTAGTACATGAAAGCGGAACAGGGTAATGTGCTCTGGTTCTTAGTAAAACCCAAATTGTGTTATGTGCCATAGAGCAGTTGGAAGAATGCAAGTAATATGTTTATTGCTGTGTGTGTAAGCATAATCAGGTGCAATCGGTTCCTGACATTGAAAATAGGAACAATTACACGTGTAATTGTTTTTCTCTGTACAGACCAAAGCCTTTGAACACCAGACAAACCCAAGAGGAGGAAGAAAATGTACTGAATTGCCTAATGTTCTCAACTTCAAAGAACACAATCAGAAACAAGCTGAACTTCGAAAAAAGAGGGTGAGGTTTTTATATATAGTTTTATCTATTTCAGAAACTCAGGGTTTACCTTTGGGTTTTTTTGTTTGTTTTTTTTAAAAAGTAAAAAAAGAAATCAACATAGTTTTTAATATGGAAAATATGAAAAAGAAATATGGAAAATGACAATTTAAAAATTTTCAAAAGACTGCTCTTTGGCATATGTTTCGAGTATCATGTTGTACCTGCAAACTTGGATGTTAGATTCTGGTACTCCAGCACATAATGCTAAAGGTTAGCAGGTCTGAAAATGTAATCAGCGTAAATATCACTATATATTGAAGCAGTGTGTGTGTGTGTAGGGACAATAAAATTGCACAAGCACAGTATCCAAGCTTGAATTACAGGTGTATTTAAAATTTGGTGAGAAATGTAAAACCACAGCAGAGTCTATAATGATTGTGTTCTGGTGTATCAGCTGGAGGAGCAGCGCCAGAGGCAGCAGCTGTTGAGGGATGGTGAGCTGATGAAGAGGAGGAATCTTGATGTATTCCAAAAAGACATTCAGGAGCGACAGCAAGCGTTTGAACAAAGGGTTGGTGGCTATCCAGATGTACAGTAAAAGAGCTATACTCATGACATTTTTACCTTGTGGCCTTATTGTAAATTTTATTTAGTGGTTATAAATTGATTGTTTATTTAGTTCTTAATAAAGAGGAGACTCTATTGTACACAAAGGTGGCACTGACATGGCATTTGCAAGGTCTCTGTCTGAATGGGGATGCTTAGAACCATGCTGGTTGGCCATCTGTCCCACACTGGTACCTGCTGATGCTGCCTCTTCCTCAGCCCTTTCACTACTTCACTGACTGGAATTGAGAAAAAGCTTGGCTTTACTGTGAGTCCCACTTGTCTGAAGGATCTCAGGAAAGCTTTCAGATAATGTAATTGCTAGTCCCCAGTAGGTTTGACCCAAGAGGTGTGAGAAAAGGCATTTTTTTCCCCCAAGTGTTCAGGAGATCTCCTAATACTACTTGGTTAAGTCCAGTATTGAAGAATAAATGTGAGCCATGTCTAACTGAGCAATCAATGTGGGGCATTGGGTATGTGTCGAATTAAGACACTGTTGACTGTGTGTACACACAAAAAAGACACATTTGGCAGACAATGTTTTGTAAATTTGAGAATTCATTTTATTGCAACCCTCAGGATTTACATCATTAAGATTAGTTGAAACCAATAAAGATTGGTGAACCCTGAAGCAGCCATGCAAAGCAAAAGCAAACACACTATGCGTCATTATGTTTATGTTTTGGCTCAACAACAGATCTTTTCTTTCTCTCTACTTTGTCCTTTCCATCACTTTGGTTGAGATTAATCTTAATTCTGAACCTTTTATGACCTTTTACCTCTTTCTTCATGAGTTCCGTTTCTGGAATTGTCTGGTTATACACCAGTGGTTCTTCCATGCCTTGGACATTCCAAGTTGTTGTTCTGGCAATAGTGCTGAGGCTCTGATTTTCCTTTTCAGCCTCAGTCTTCAAAATGCTTTTCTCAAAATGTATTACTTTTCTTCCCATAAACAGTGCACTGGTATGTTTGGGTTTATTCTTTTTAACAAGAAATGCAATCTTTAGTCAAAAACCAAAGGGACTCAAAGAGTAGATATTCAGAGCTATTCATTGTCTAAGAGGACACACCTGTATTGATATAATGTAACATGTTTCAATAATTTTGGTCACATAGAAGAAATAAGTGGGTTCTAACAAGGTATCTTGGTGCCAAGTTAATACACCTAGATCTAAAAGCTGAAGTTCTGATCCATCATCTCCTAGTACACCTTAGAAGGCACTGTCAATGAAGTATTTGAGTTTTATTACGTTCTAGACAAATATGTCCCATAATAATATTTGAATTTTATTATGTCCTAGGATTATAATAAGCCATATGGGAATATTTCCTCATATTTCCCTTTGGCTTTTTGGACTAATTGATATCACATGTTTTTGACCCTGGAATTGTATTAGTATGATGGTAATATTCCTAAATATACTCATGGACGTGCCTAATCTTCTCCAGTAATGCATTTCCCAGTGCCTCACCTTGGATAAGGCTTTGTTGGATATGAGGTTTGGTTACAAGCAGATTCCTCCAGTGTGAGTATTCCCTTGGATACTCACTGGTATGTGGTATTTTCCTGTTGGATTGGACGAGGCACACGTGCCAACCTGCCTGAGCTTTGCCCCAATTCTGGTAGGCACAAGATATGTCAAGAGGTCATCTTGGCTAGCGCCTTAGGCTGCATTGTGGAAGTGTACACCTGTGTATGTGGTGTATTGCTGCAGTCAGTTTTTAGCCTGCTCTTGGTGGTATTGGGTTTGTGGAGGCTGAGGAGGACAATGATTTTGCAGAAAGGTTTCCATGACAGAGTCCTGTCTCCTCCAGAGGTTTTGGCACCACTAATAGAATGCAGCACATGTATGACTAGGAAGCCTCATGAGGTACACTTATTTTCACTGGTGCTTTTCAGTGTGCTTTCCAGAATCTTAAGAAAAAGAAATGCAGTCCAAATATCATTCACTCACAACTTTCACCTGAAGTTCAAAGTAAAGTTCATATGGGGCCCAAGCTCACACTGTGTTTGAGAGGTGTGTTAGCTCCACCAGCTGTTTCCCAGTGGATACTAAGAGCACAAAAGACACACATGGTGGTGGTAATAAGAAGCAATAAGAAGCCACATCTAGTCTTTTAAAAATTAATTATTTAATATATTGTTTGTGTGCAGGAAATAGAAATGAAAAATCTGGAGAAACATGTCAGTTTTGAAAATGAAAATTCAAGAAAGATGTATTACAGAGAATTTAAAAAAGTAAGTTCTTATACTTTTTCTTTAGATGTATAATTACAATCTGTTTTTGGTTTTTTTGTTTGTGTGTTCAGTAATGCACTTGTCCATGTTCAACCAGGTGATTCAAGTCTCTGATGTTATTTTGGAGGTTTTGGATGCTAGAGATCCATTAGGATGTCGCTGTCCTCAGGTTGAGCAAGCTGTTGTCCAGAGTGGAACCAATAAGAAAATTATTCTTGTTCTGAATAAAATTGGTAAGTGGAAACAAGAAAAGCAAAGTTACTGAATGTCCAGTTGATACAAGTTTGTGTCAAACCACAAGGATGAATCAAAGCTGAAGCATGTTGTATTAAGCTGTTGCATAGTCACCTTCAAAAATACTGGAACAGCAAGGGTTTTTTCAAGGGTAATTTGGGTTTGAGCTCAAAATCTAAATATGTAATTAAAAAAAAAATTGTTCAATGGCTCAGATTTTCCCTCTTCCCAGCTTCAAAATAGATTGCTTTTCCTTCTATAGACAGCTCTCTGGTTGTTGGGTTTTCCTTTTTAACAGTTGCAGTCTTCACAGGCAGAAACAAGGGCCCAGTGTGTAGACACTGAACTATTTAAGCAATCTAACAGGACACACCTGGGCAACAAAACCACAGTTAAATAGATGGGTTCAAACAAGGTACCAGGTTTCAAGTTTAACACATTTCAATGTAAATCACAGGAAATAAAAGCTGATATCACGATCTGATATCTAATCTTATAACTCGAATGTTGAATTGGCCTTGCTGTTCCAATACTTTCAGTGGGGTCTGTATATTCCAACAAAAGTTTTTGTCATCTATAAGATCTAGTCCCCAAGGACATTGTGGAAAAGTGGATTAAGTATCTTCGCAATGAGTTTCCAACAGTGGCCTTCAAATCTTCCACCCAGCAGCAGAACAAGAATTTGGTGAGATCCCTTTTGTAATTTTTTGTTAAAAACAATGACTGTATGTATGAGTGGACAACATGGTGCTATTTAGTCCCTTTGTGCATTTTTGAAGCTTGCATCCACAGAAGATCGGGTAGGTAGCAAGGTCAGTCTTTCACATGCCCATCTTAGAAGATGGATGCTTTGTGCACATCTAAGATTCTTTGCCTAAAGTGCAATTTTAAATGACACATTGGCTAACTCAAAGTTCTGAGTGCTGTAAAGTGCTAAATGTTTTATACATAGAAGTTGCAGGCATATTGATTTTTTTTTTTTTTTTTTTTTTTTTTGGAAAAAAATTGATGCAGAAAAACTTTTAGCACTAAGTCATAGTTGGAAAGTACATGGTAGCTCAGTCAAGCATCCATAACTTTAATCAATGTAATATAAATATTATAATGGCAGGCCTGCTAACCAAGTGAACAAACCACTTGTAACTCACATGACATCAACCTGGGTGCAGATAGCT
Organism: Hemibagrus wyckioides; assembly: GCF_019097595.1. Lineage (NCBI taxonomy): Eukaryota > Metazoa > Chordata > Actinopteri > Siluriformes > Bagridae > Hemibagrus > Hemibagrus wyckioides. The sequence continues at coordinate 12,082,278 of NC_080730.1, read as the reverse complement.
GCACAGCTCTAGTCAAGTCTTTACCTATGTTCCTGTTGCTGTGAGTTGCTACACTGGTTGAGAAAATCAGGATAAACCAGACCCCACCTACACCATTGACTCCTTATTTGAGCCTAACCTACAGCCATGAGGAGTTTACCAAGGATCTGGTGCTAGGGCTCTTCAACACCACAGGAACTGCTAATCCTCTGCCAATTGAGCATGACAAGATGGTGGGGGAACTGGTCCCAGATCATTGCTCTTTCCTCATGGGGGAGCCCCAGTTGGCATACTACACCCTCCTACTAGGGGATTCAGCTGACTTTGACGTCCCCCAGGAGAGCATAAAACCTCCTGGTGGTCCTCTGTTCCAAAGTCAACCTGCATCTAGCTGCCTTACACCTGCTAGGCACCTATCTGGGGCCCGCAAAACCCTGGAAAAGGCATGTATCCACTAGGTAGGTACAGAAGTGGATATGCAAAACTGCCATCAGCCCCCAGGAGCTACACCTGCCACAATATTTTCCACTCTCATCCTTACTTGGACCTTTACAAAATATACACACTATTGCACCATTTTATTCTCTAAGGTACCAAGCAAAGATGCACTTGGCATTTATACTCAACACAAACTAGGGGAAAATGACTATTGACTTTCATTTTGCTCTGACCCCTGCAGCAAGGTATGTACTCTTATATACAGTTATTTTTGTTAGTAAAGTTTGTTTAAAAATGCATGACTGGCTAAATGTTATAGATATAATAATTATAGAAGATATAATATATAAAATATAATATAGAAGAATCTGTTTTTCTGATGGACATTAATTGGACATTTATGTAGCTGCTTATCTACTTTGTACTGGGCCATTACATTTATTAATGTTCATTTACTATGCATAATATTAGTACATTGATGCATCAAAATGAGAACCATGCCAGGAAAAACAGCAAAGAATTGAGTCTGATATAATAGTAGAACAATATATGGCTTTGACCAGAGCCTTCAAGAGCTCCAGGTGCATGTTATAAGTCTCATCTGTTATGGTTGAACCCATAAATGGTTGAACCTGTTACAACCTCCACCCATGTATACGGTCATTGGCTAAAAAAATTTCTTGTTGCTTGAACTGATTTGAGGTTACAGACCAACTAAAGATTATTTGCTTTGTGTATAGAAACGTAGCCATGTACCTGTAAGCCAGGCCACTCAGGAACTCCTGGGCAGCAGTGCATGTGTGGGGGCTGACTGTCTTATGAAGCTGCTCAGCAACTATTGTCGCATCCAAGACATTAAGACAACAATAACTGTAGGAGTGGTTGGTGAGTGCCTTATATTACCTGAGTAAGACTGGGTATAATACTGGGTAAAATTATATTAGTGACTTTTTTTTTTTTTGTTTGTTTGTTTTTTATAAATTGTTCTAGGATTTCCAAATGTTGGAAAGAGTAGTTTGATTAACAGTTTGAAGAGGGCACGGGCTTGCACTGTAGGAGCTACCCCTGGTGTAACAAAGTAAGTACATTTCTTGACTTATTGTGCTCTTTTAAATGTGGTGGTTTCTTCCTTGATTTTGTCTTAGCATAACTTTTCCAGGTGCTTACAAGAGGTGCATATAGACAAACACATCAAGATTTTGGACTGTCCTGGCATTGTCATGACCTCAACCAATGATGCTGGTGTTATTCTTCGGAACTGTGTGAAAATTGAACAGTTAGTTGACCCAGTCCCAGCAGTTGAAATAATTTTACGACGCTGCAGTAAAAAACAGGTGAGTAATTTTCATGCTAGATTGATTTTGTTCTGACTCAAATTTTAGATTGCTATTAAACTTTCATTTTGGAACTTAAACTGGCATAAGATTCTGAGACTACATTGAAGTTCTGGGATTTGTTTCAAGTAAAATTAAAAATGAGATTCTACACTATTTCTGACTATTTCACGATTCCTAATCCCGTCTGCTGACCCTTGTGTTCCAATGCCACTCCAAATGATTTGCTTTAAAATGGATAAGTTTTTGTATCCCCCCCCCCCCCTTTTTTTTAGGGGCAGCATGGTGGCTTAGTGGTTAGCATTGTTGCCTCACAGCAAGAAGGTCCTGGGTTCGAATCCCAGGCTCAAACAGATAAGGGGCCTTTATGTGTGGAGTTTGCATGTTTTCCCTGTGCTTGTGTGGGTTTACTCCGGGCATTCCAGGTTCCTCCCACAGTCCAAAAAAGATGTACATTAGGTTGATTGGTAATTCTAAATTGCCCATAGGAGTGTGGTTGTCTGTCTATATGTGGCCCTGTGATGGACTGGCGACCTGGCTAGGGTGTGCCCCTTCCTTTTGCCCAATGTGTGCTAGGATAGGCTCCAGCAGATCCCTGTGACCCTAATTAGGAATAAAGCAGGTGTAGAAAATGAATGAATGGATTATTTTTAACACAAACTTGTGGAGTCCCTGTCTCAAGTGCATACAGTCGTTAAAGCTAAAAGTGGACCAGTGTTCTGAGCCCCCTGTTAGATTTTGCTGTATTTGGCTGAGCAGTGGTTTGGGTGGCTCGCCATTTGTATTAGATTTCTCTAATACATAAAATAAGTAAGCTTGGCCAGAGTTCTTGTCGGGAGAAGAATTTATTGAAGGTAGCAGTGTAGCGGGTCTTCGACAGTGATGTTAGCTGGTCGGTCTCCAGAGTATCTTAACCCAAAGGTACTGTCTGTGTGATCAAACTTATACTTGGTAACAAAAGGTCTTCAAACAGTAGACAGATACCATTAGGACCTCCTACTGGAGGCATTACAAAGGACAAGATGGAAGGGCCACCAGTTGCTTGCTTGAGCCATTTGGTTCACACCTTTTACATATACATATGCTAATTACAGGTGGGGCACAGGCACAATGTAATGTCAGACCTTGATTAAACATGTAAGAACTAGATACAAAATCCTTCACCCCAGCTGTAATCACTGTATACCTACGACTGTGGCTGCTTCCAACTACACCACCGTTCTCAAGTTTGCTGATAACACTGCTGTGATCTTGTGGTTGGCCTACCTAAAGGATATTAAAAACCTGGAGTTATGGTGCCTGGATAACAATCTCCTGAACATCAACACAAGAGTTGAGAGTGGACTTAAGCACAAAGCAGAAGAGGAACTACCAACCACTAATGATCAACAGGACACTTTTCAGTACATAGGCATTCATATCAGTTTTAGGTGTCTCAATGTCAATAGGAACTTTCATGTTCATCGCCCACAAAAGTCCAGGGGGGAAAAAAAATTTGTCACCATTATCAATATCAGTTGTCTGTGGGATGCCATACCTTGGGATAATTTCCCTATAGCAAGGATTTTGACAACTATGGTCATTAAGACTGAAACAACGAATTGATTAAATCGATGATAATCGATAATGAAAATCGTTGTCAACGAATGACACTTCAGATAAGTGTGCGACCCAAGTCCTCTAAGGCATGGGAGCATTTCATATTAAATTCCTGGCCAAATGTAACTTGCAAACTTTGCAAAGTGGAGCTTCAGTGTCACAGAAACACGACAATGATGAACAAGCGCACAAACCAGAAGCATGCAGGAATCCCAGATGAAGGTGAAACTTCAGGACGATAAGTTTAATGCAGATTTGTCGTGCCATATTTGTGTGCTTTATGCGTTGGTCATTCACACAGAACGTGTTTTATTTCTAATTCCTTTTACAATTATTTTTCAATGAATGCGATATACTGATGTGACCGTTGCTCGCACATCTTTTGCAGCCCCTCGTGCGTCTCATGTTCAAATGATTTCAACTTTTCCAAGCAGCGCAGCTCAGTCACTCTCAGAACACTGGACCAATTAGAACGCCCCAGGCAAGTGTTGCAAGCTTCGTATACAGTATCAGGTTGTCATGGCAACTTCATGGCACATCCTGAGACCTTGGCGTTCTGTACTTCGCTTTTTAAAACCATTCCTAAACGCCGAGTCTTGTAGTTGTAAACACAAACATACCTTCTGTGTAAATGCTGTGTAAATGCTTTACCTGCAGGCTTAGTGTCCGGTGTTTATTATGTAAAAAGCACTGCGTTACTCATCATTCACAAAGATGATACAGTGGTAATAGTTGTAGTGCAAGATCGTTAAGTACTGTCCAATTAAAAGATTTTGATCAAAATAAACAAACAATATTTGTTTTTAATATTTAATCAATATATCAATGAATCATAACTTGGTAGTCTAGTAGTTTTGCTGCTTTAAGAAACACAGTTTAAAGTTTTAAAAGGTCAAGTTTTCTGCTTAAAAGCTGGAAAAAACATTGTGGTACTGTAAAGATTTAGTTTTTCATTCATATTTGTAACACCCAATGTGTAAATTTAATTTAAAATAAAAAGGTATTTAAAAATGTGCTGTTTTTTATCCGATTCATCGGTTAATCGAAAAAATAATTGCCAGATTACTCGATTATGAAAATCCCTGTTAGTTACAGCCCTCATGGTCATGTTTTGGGAATTTGTCAACAATTACCAGCATACCAGTTCTGATACTGTGAATGGCCTCCCTCTGCGACCTTAGGCACCCTGTAAAAATTGAGCATACAGAAATGGTAAAACGGACCATGTAAGAGGGTGATACGACCCCAACAGAAATGGAATTATACCATCAGATGAAAAAGTGGATGTGACTGCACTACCTTCTCAGCATCTGAGACGAGCAGACAAGAGGTGTCTACAGCCTGTAAAAATGGGGCATACATTGTACCACAAGGTCTTGGCCAAAGCAATTTGTACAAATATCCCACTGGACAATAACCAAAATTGTGGTCTTAGACAAAGACCCCTACTGCCTCAGTGAATTATAAAGACTAACTGTAATCTGGGAGAACTAGTGCTGGAGTAGGGACTGTTCTGGGTAGCAAAATATCCATACCAGACTGGCAGTTGGAAAGAGGACAGATACACCACTGAGGAAAATGCAGCAGGGGAATCGATGTACCTATGAGTAAGTCCTCTCCAGGTGTACACCGTTGCCTAAAAATAAAAAGCAAAGTAGTGCTATGTCTATCTGCTCATCAGGACATAAACTGCACTGCAGAGATCAACAGTAAAATGTATGTTCATGTGGAGTACACTTCCTTGTTTGTGCCCATCCACAGCTGGCCTCACAGTCACAACTCCTGGGTCAGCGTTCTACTCTGATGTGCACATGCCTTTGAGAGGTGGTGGATCAAATTGAGGATGGATCTTTTGGTCATTACAGTACCATTACTGGACATTTTGGTTTGGTCAATGACAATCTATATCAAAGATATAAGATGTATTGATACCACAATATCAACACCTAGATATGCTATGTTTGTCATGCTGTGACCATGACAAAGCAAAAACGTACAGTTTTAAACTCCAAATAAGAAACTTAAATTGGATAAACTAATCGGTCAAGCTAGGGAATTCTAACATCTCAGTGATTCAAAAGTGAGTTGAAAAGGGTGACTCGAGGCTTGTTCAACAAAAAATATATTTCCTGCAGTAAACCCGGACTTTTCTACCATCCTTGCTGCGGTCTATGGCCTAACTGTTCTACATCCAGGCTGTAAACATTGAGTTTACATGTTAGTTTGTTGGCCTCAGTCATATAAGATGACCAGTCTTCCTCCTGGAGGCTTTAATATCAAGCCTAAGGTTTCTGCATCTGTCCCTGCAGCCAGTTTGCCTGCTCCTTTCTCAAGCTACAGTGCCATAGTTTTAAACACAGATATAAGTGCAGTTAAACCCAAAATGCTGGTCTTGTGTGATAGGGAGATTATTTTAGAAATTGTTGGTGTCTGCTTTCTAGATCATGGAGCACTTTGGTGTTCCGGACTTTCACACAACTCTCGACTTTCTGGCACTGCTTGCCCATCGTCAGGGCAAGCTGAAAAAAGGCGGAATGCCTGACAGTGACCAAGCCGCCAAGAGTGTTCTCATGGATTGGACAGGGTAAGTTTTGAATTAATAAGCTATTTAATAGTTTCAAGTGGGGTAACTTGTATAAGTTCTTTAACAAACTAATTTAAAAAGTTAGACACCTACTAGCATAAACTGTGCCTCAGAGGCTAGCAACAATTGTGAAACTGAATTCATGTGACCAGATTTGTTGCTAGAGGACTGAATATTGTTGTACGTGTTAGGTCATTTAATTAAACTCTGTTGTAAAAAAAAAAAAAAATAGTTTATTAGCAATTTATTTAATCATGTACATTTGTGTACAGAGGACGGATCAACTACTTCACACATCCTCCAGAAACACACACACTACCGATGCATGTCAGCGCTCAGATTTTAACTGAAATGAGCAAGGAGTTTGACTGGGATGAGCTGGAGAAGGGCAACCAGGAGACTTTAGCTGGTAAAGAATCGATAAGTAGCACAAAGCAGCAAATTATATCACAGGAATTCTGCCATTCTTGGTTTAGCCCTCTAATAAACATTTACTTGAATGTGTTTTAGAATGTAACTCAGGAAATGCTGAGATGGCCTTGTGCATGACCACGTCAGGAATGACTGAAATCAGCCATGAAGTGGCACCAGAAGTAGAATCCTTAGACATGGATACCCAACACGCTTCTAAATGTGTGGATGCAGATGACCCAGAGGTGCATTATTTTTAAACAAAACAGCTGCCATATTTCAAATAGATTAAATGTATAAATGATGTAGCCTGTCTAGAATCATTTCAGTGCTTATTAATATCTCTTACTATGAACTACTGATTAAAATAAGCGTATTTGAACCAACTCTGGCTTATGCACCATGCAGTTTATAGTAGTAATTGATCCCTGACAAATTAGTAAAAATTTATTTTAAGTTTTTTTATTTTAAATTTTTGTTTAAAGTAATTTACTTCTATTTTTCTGGACTTTTTTCATATTTGAAAATGTCTTATTTATTTTTCCTCTATTTTTAAGTTTGGACCTATGACTGTAGATCTGAAAGCAGGAAGAATTAAATCTGGTGCAGTGGTTGATTCAACTCCCAACCCTGTGGATTTGGATATCCTGGCTATTGACCCACTTCACCAAGGCCAGGCACTTCTTGCTGCTAACAAGAAAAGAAAGAGGCAACAAAAAAGAGCAGGTATTTCTTCTTTCAGCCAGTTATAAGCCATGTACAAAAACTCATTTGTCATGCATCTGGCAGAAAATTGGTGTATAGTATGAATTAATGATTTTGTCATGTCAATTAGCACTGAATCAAAACATTGTTATTGTAAGCACTTGATGTGTATTTTTTTTCTCTGATTTTTCCATAGATAAACTTGCCACTAAACTCTCAGATTCTCTCACGTCAGCCATGAATTTTGCCTTTCTGGAAAGCTGAAATTTATAAACAAAGAACTCGATGCCAACAGAATAAACAGGAATGCCTCTGTTGCCAACAAGTCTAGTCCTTCTTTATTTGCATGCCTCATATTCCATTAACATACTTCAAGCAGGAAAAAGCTATTGAAAACTTTCAGACATTTGGCCTTGCTGTGATAGTGACCCTGTTTGGCTCAATTCCAAAATTTAACCAGTTTACTTTAATAATAAATTTATATTCATATATCCTACATGTTGTAAACCACTCTTTCTTGATTTGGACATACACAGGGATGCATGGACAGACCCAAGAACATTTTTTATTATTTTATTTAGTTTTTTCCCCCCACTTATTTTTTTTTTAATTGCACTATGTGGCAAAAGCCTAGCCAATACACTGTAGGGTGAAATAATTGCTGTAGAAAGATATGTACTTTAAGTATGTATTCTATAATTCAGTGATGTGCAACTGTTATAAAAAGTCTATATACTCCTGTTAAAATTGGAGCTTTTTGTAAAGTCAAAAGATTTAAATAAATAAAGAAATATTTTAGGGTGAAATTATTAAGGGTAGACAAAAGAGAGAAACTTGCAATAAACTACTTGTTTAAGTAATATTTCCCAATTCTTTTTTGTAAAATGTTTCAGATATTTTATGGGAATCACATACACAGCCTGCTATAATTTCAAAGATGGTGGTCCATAATTCATTCACCCTTAATAAAAGTCAGTTCTTGCTGAATAAAAGCAGCCCTGTAGCACGATGCTGCCAACACCATGCTGTACTATAATGGGTATGGTGTGCTTTTGGTGATGTGCTTCTTTTTTTCACAAACATACCTTCTGTTATTGTGGTCTCAAGAGACCAATTCCAAAATGTATAATAATGCCATAACATTTTGCTACATGTTTTGGGCTGGTTTAGTTTAGTTTAGTTTCATTGAGGGAGAGACAAGCACAAAACTAACCACATCAACGCTACTGCACCCATCTCCAAGTGCTATGCACAACAGTCCCAGGCATCTCCAAGTATCCAAGTGATACGACTCCAGCCAAAAGTAGGGCATCAGGATGAATCAGGGAGGCCCACTGAGCAGAAGTGGTCAAGATCTCTTGTATTTCAGGAGTAGCAAGTGTAGATAGAGTATTAGGCATGCTTGTGATCATGTAATGGTTAAGGACAATGTAAATTTGTGTGCAGGGTTCAAGCAGGGACTCTGGCTAGACTAGATATGATGGCATAACTAAAAGAAAGAGCCAGAACGTGGACACAGGCACAAGGGCTTTCTAGGACATATACATGTCAAGTGAGTATGGGGGCTGTGCTTTTAGTAAAGACAGGATTACCTGTGGTTACTGGTCTATAAATGCATGATAAACCCACCTCAGACTGGTTTCTTATAGGGAATTAAGTAACTGACTAAAACCTTGAGTATGTGATAATGAAAAACCTCATGTTACATATGGGCCACAGCAACCTCAAAAAATAAAGTCTAATTTGAGTTAAATGTGTGCAGACAATCAAGTACAAAGTCAAAATTAAAATATAAAAACAGATTCAGTCTCAAATTAAGTAAAATTCTGACATCAGTACAGTCATCCATCCATTTCCTATATTGCTCATCCTACATAGGTTCCCAGGGAACCTGGAGCCTGTTCCAGGGAAGCACAAGGTGCCAAGGTGTCGGGGGTGCCAACCAATTGCAGGGCACAATTGCACATACACCTACTCACACATGGACAATTTAGAATGTTTGGACTGAGGAAGCCCCAGAGCTTATGGAGCACATGAAATCTCTGCACACACAAAGGACAAAGACAGGAATCAACCCATACCCCAGGTGTGTGGCAAATGTGCTAACCATCAGTGATCTCTGTTTATGTCAAGGGAAAATAAAATTAAAACTTTGTAATGTTATTCCCTTAAAAGCTGTAAAAGTTTTTTTGATGCCAACAGTTCCAAAGCACAGTAATTTTTATCACTGGCCATCCTCCACCTGTGGAATTGTTAAAATCCTGTTGAAAATTCAGGCCCTCACAACCAGACTGCGTAACAGTTTCTTCCCTCAAGCCATCCGGCTACGCAACACCCAGAAATAGAACTGTACACACACACACGCACACACGCACACACACACACAACTGTGTGAATTGATCTGTTCTGAACTCAAACACTCAATTAATTTCAATATTCATCCATATCTATAGCACGACCCATATAACTGTTTACGTGCTGTTTTCTTTAGGTTATCAAATTGAGATCATTCAATGCCTTCTTAGGATATCCATATGAGACCATCCACAGCAAGGTCATGCCATTCTTCAAGCTGTCTGTAGGGTCAGAAGCAGTAAGTGATTGGTGAAGAAGACTCCAAACAGAACTAGAGAATCAGGATGAATCAGACAGGACTAGCGAGCAGACAGTCAGGATTATTCGTACGTCATCAGGAAGCAGGAGTAAAGTGTAGCTCAACAAAGAGTGAGATCATAAGCTATTAATTATGGTTTTGTACTCTAGTGGTTTAGAGAAAGCACATTATGCAGAGTACAAACGAGAACTCTGTCACTTCCGGCTCTCATTTATAGTTATATTTTCATAGCTAGTCTTGACACAGTTGTGAGGGCACTGTGAGACATTAATCAATAGCTACTCAACCATCAATAAACCCTTACTTGGGTTTGCAGCTTGTTTACTTACATATATAAAATGTTTACCAACACACTATGCCCATGAACTTTCCAGATCTGTGTCTTTAATCTTACAGAAAAGCTATTAACAAAAGACTTCAGCCAAGACTGATTTATACTATATCTGGGTTCTAAGTGCAAACTGGAAAGCTGTTTTGTGGAAGGATGTAAGTAGTTCTTACAATGCTAGTACTGAATTAACTTAGAAACTACACTGACCTAATAGTTTCTCATGAGCCCTTGGTTGCTGTTGTAGAAAGGACATTATGTAGTTACAGTTACATTATTTACTGTCCAGTGTCACCCAAATGAGGATGGGTTCCCTACTGAGCCTGGTTCCTTTCAAGGTTTCTTCCTCATATCATCACAGGGAGTTTTTCCTTGCTACCTTTGCCGTAGGCTTGCTCATTAAATAGAGATAAAATAGTAATTTCAATTTAAACTTTATATTTTTTTCCTTCTCTGTTTCTATACTTCTGTAAAGCTACTTTGAGACAATGTCCATTGTTAAAAGCACTATACGAATAAACTGAATTGAAAAATGAATTGAAATTGTACTTTTTTTCCACAATATATATATTTAATTTTCCTGTTAATCATGTAATAATTTATGATAATTCATGTTAATTTATTTGACCAATAAGCATGAAGCTCTTTTTTAGCTGTAACCAATCACACTAGCCCTGTGCAGTGCACTAAATAATTGCTGAAATGCTTTGGGCATTGGAGTTCTACTCCCCAGCCATGAGAAGAATAAACATATTACTCTGGTGACAACTGTGTCTCTGTAAGTCAAACTTTTAATTGTCTCTAGAAGGTAATGTTTTCCACCTCATTTTTGGCATTACAAATTGTGCTTGCAGTATTTCACACTTTGTTTTGGCATGCCTGGTCCTACATTCTTGGGGCCTACAATGTTTGGTAGACGTGATTAGATCAAGTTAGGTGCTCCACTCACCCGGGTCCCATGAAACATCATTTGGGTAATAAACTGCTAGAATTTCCAGGTGAATGCTGTTCTACTACTAAGTAATATGTTTGATTTTTAGGGTAAAGTGCACATGTGTTTAGAGTGGCTGTATGAAGCAGAGGTAGTTTGGTGTGACTAGTCTTTAATTACTTTAGCTATTACACACATCAGCTTTCACAGTACTCTGAGGTACTCTAGTCTGGGGCATCCCTGAGTGGACACATGCAGTTCTAAGTAAATCGCTAAGGTAAAGCTATGATCAGGATCTTTTTAGGTTAGAGCTTAGCAAAAATGGTAATGGAAGCAGTAACAGTTGACTGATAAGAACAAACCAGTGGTATGAATGAAGAGAAATAAGAAGTAATAAGGCAGGCTATTCGCAGATCAAATCTGAAGCTAAAGAAAGTTGAGTGTTTGATAAAGACCCTTACTCTGTGTGTTTTTACTATAGTATTAAATTAACTCTTCACCTGACTTATGTCCAATGAGTGAAATGTGTACAGGGTTGTGGAAATCAAATCTGCAGCAACTATAAATCGACATGTAGTATTTTTCCTACAGGTGGTACGTTAAATTTAAAGGCATTGGCTGAATGTAACAGGAACAGAAGGTAAACAGTAAGTTGGGAAAGAAAATTATTTGGGATGACTTTAGAAAGTGTGAGATAGAAGTAGAGAGAAGTGCTGAAATTAAGAAGTTACTAATGTTATTTAAGAGAATGTTACAGGATGCTGGAGCTGTTGCTGTACTGAACCCTCGCATGCTGCACAATCTTCCTCCAGTGGTTGCTGGGGCAGAAACAGCAGTTGCTGGTATCACAGCTCTTCCAATCCCTGCTCTTCTCTAGACCCAACCTCAGGCCTGGAGAACCCTCATGTTCCAGACCATCTACACCAAGGTCCATTAGCCAGTGTAAGCTCTGCCACTGATCCTAGAGTCTCGAGTGTAACTGGTGGATCATAAGAGACTACAAAGCAAAATCCGGATAAAACAGTTTATGAACACAGTGGAATTAGCTCCTGGATCATCTATTCTAGTTCATCTATTGATTAATTTCTCTGTAGTAGCAAATGTAAATGTATGTAAATATGATATGTGAGACAAGATAATAGGCGGAGATTGGTCTTCAGACTGTGGAAATGTGACTGTATTTACTATATTTACTCTGAATGTTTAAAATAAATCGAGAGTATGACCTTCATTATGAGTGGGTCCTATTATGTTCTGATTAACACTTACTGAATCTAGGATGGTCACAACTGCTGTTTTCTTATGGTCTTTTGAATGATCAAAATGAATATTAAAGTGTCCAACAATTAATGAAACAAACTGGGTTTGAAATTACAGTAAATTTGGAAATTCTACAAAGGAATTCATTCAGTATGGCCCTGGGCATCAATAACAATTTGTTGTTTTATGTTTTGTTGTGTTGTGCATCCAATATGATCAAATTTTATGCTAATCAATTCAATTTCAAGTTTAAATTAAAGTTACTATTTTATCCCTAATATTAAAATGAGGAAGAAACCTTGAGAGGAACCAGGCTCAGAAGGGACCCATCCTCATTTGGGTGACACTGGACAGTAAATAATGTACATGTAACTAAATAATGATTGTCCTTTCTACAACAGCAACCAAGGGCCCATGAGAAACTATTAGGTCAGTGTAGTTGCAATATAGACACTAATTCCTTGCTGTCACAAGCTGACAGCCATAACGGCAGATCCGTGACAGTGAGATAGTCTCCAAGTGGCTCTGTCCATGGCTGTCTCCTGGTCATAGGCTGTCCACATAGATCCATCCACAGCATCAGTAAGCACCACCAAGCAACGAGACTCAAACCAGGGGTAGAGCCAGTGGTCACACTGGAAACTCAGAACACTGGGAGCTTGGGAGTGGGACGTATAGCTCGACAGAGAAAGACAGAGAGAGAGAGACAGTATGCTTGTGATCATGTGATGTTTAAAGACAATATATATTATGTGTAAAGTCCAGGCAGGGACTCTGGCAAGACTAGCTATGACAGCTAAAAGGGAGAGCCAGAAGGTGACAGACATGAAGGCTTTCCGGGACATAAAGCGTCCAACCACTTCACATTGAGCCACTTGTGAGGGTGGTAAGGTGACAGCATCTAAACATCCCAGTACACCAAACACTCTATGCCCATGAAACTTCCAGATCTGCTCCTTTACCTAAGAAAAACTGTACATTGTAAGCTTGACTAAACAAATGTGTCTTCAGCCTAGACTTAAACATTGAGACTGTGTCTGAATCCCAAACACTAATTGGAAGGCTGTTCCATAACTCTGGGGCTTTGTAAGAAAAAGCTCTGCCCCCTGCTGTAGCCTTTGCTACTTGAGGTACTACCAAATAACCTGCACCCTTTGATCGGAGTAGGCGTGGCGGATTATAAATAACCAAAAGATCGCTCAGGTACTGTGGTGCGAGACCATTTTAATGCTGTATAGGTTAGTAATAGTATTTTATAATCAATGCAAAATTTGACTGATCAGGTTGCTAAAACAATTTCTGAGTGTTTCTACATTTTTGTTTAGCTCAGGGATATAGACACAGCATTGTGAGACCTGGATGATGACTCATTGCAGTTAGCAGACGTTTAACCTGCTTCTCAGCTCCTTAGCCTTGGATCCAGATGGTCACCAATTAGTTGAGTGGGATTGACACTGTCCTGCACTTACAGGCTAGCCTGGTCCATAAAACTGTTCCAAGTATCTTTAAAGCCAGATCTAAAGGTTGAACACAATGCACTATTTGCAGGAGACTTTGAGAGCAGAAATATAGAAACCAAACCATAAGTTGCAAACAATTCTTTGGAATTCACAAATAAATAATAGATAAGCCACAAAAGTTCTTAATCTCTTTCCTCAAAAAAGATTAACCTCAGTTAATGTGTGGTAAGGCCTCATGATTCAAAACATCAAGCATGGTGGAGGTAATGTTATGGCTTGGGTTTGCATGCTGTGTCTGGAAAAGGCTTAATATTCTTTGTTGATTATTTAAAATCATGGTGGTTAAACATTCTTCCTTCCAGTTTACAGAGAAATACATTCAATCAAATTGGGAGGAATCATGCAACAAAACAATGATCAAAAACACACTGCCAACACAACAAAAGATTTTATCAGGGGGACAAAGTGGAAGGTTTTAGAATGGCCAAATCAATCACCAGACCTTAAACCAAATGAGCATGCATTTCACCTCCTAACAACAACAACCTACAGATGCTGTGGTAAAAGCCTGAAAAAGCGTCACAAATTATGAATACAGAAATTTATTGGTGTGTTTCTGACTTGAAGCTGTTATTGCAAGCAAAGTGTAATTAAATACTAAGCGTTATTTACTGTAAGATTATCTGTTCCTATTCTTTTGCTAATCAAAAATGGTGGTCAGCCACCAAAGATGTCATACTCAAAGCTGTTTCACACTTCTAGATGTAAATATCAGGGAATAAATGCTGAAATTGGGAGCCATCATCTGATTTTCATGCATTATGTTATGTTTAATATTATACTTTATGTTTACATTATCGGACAATTTTTAATGAAATTTTGGCAAATCAAATTACTGTATTAGACATCTCACTACAATACTGTGCTATTCATTAATTAAACTTAGACTCTTCAGCGCAAACAGCGCAACCTTTGTGAAAATCTTTGCAGTCTCTGACACAGTGCTAATACAGTATTACTGAAGCACATGCTTCTATTAGTGTTTGTTAGGTTTTTGTGTATTTACTGTTTTAATGGGATGAAACATTAATGCTCATTTTGAGTCCTGTCTGAACACAGTTTCAATTGGAGTGAATATGGGTGTGCACAGGTCTGCACATCTGAACATTTCTAGAACACGATGCTATACTCTGATTAAATGTTCTAAGAAAAATCCTGCATCCAGGCAGGGCAAATAAGCATAAAGTCAGTTTAGTTTAACTGGGATATTGATCAGGTCAGTTAAGTAGCAGAGGGGGTTGTTAATCGGTTTCAGCTGCTTTGGTGCTGATGAAATTAACAACAGGTGCACTAGATGGGCAACAATGAGACGACCACCAAAACAGGAATGGTTTTACAGGTGGAGGACACTGACATTTTTCCCTACATATCTTTTCTGACAGTTTTTCACTAATTTTGCATTTGGCTAGGGTTGGTGTCACTACTGGTAGCATGAGGTGATACCTGGAGCATACAGAGGTTGCACAGGCAGTCCAACTCCTCCAGTCCAACTCCAAAACAAAATCCAAGGTTTGCTGTGTCTCCCAGCAGGCCACTGGTGTGAATGTCTCTGACCAAACAATGAGAAATAGACTTCATAAGGGTAGCCTGAGGGCCCAGCGTCCTCTAAATATGAAAATATGAAATATTTTTTTGGGGTGTCACCTAAGGTTCTTTGGTTTGTTTGTTTTTTATAGAAATGACAACCACCCAGTTGGTATTTAGGTCCTGATAAAGAAAATCATAGAAGTGAAGGAGGGTGTACTTTTATTTTCCCATGTACTTGATGAACCTGCCAGACTTAGTCCCCCTTTGCACTTTTAACACTTCTGGGAAGGTTTTCCCCCTGGATTTTGGAACATGGCTGAGGGGATTTGCCCATTTAATCACAAGAGCAATAGTCAGTTCTTAATGATATTAATGATGTCACACATTTAAGTTAAAGGGAGCTGGTTAAGAGAAAGAAATACAAAACGAAAATAAATAAATAAATAAATAAATAAAGGGCAAATAGAGCAGAAATCACATTTTAAATTATGGGCCAAATAAGAGAACACATTAGTTGTCAGTATTGATAAAGAATGAAATAATGCATTTGGAATTCTCCACTAGACTAGTCTTTAAAGCCAACCTAGCAACTGAAAGGTGCAACCTGAAGCAGCCACGTTCGTGTAATTTAGGGTTAGAGAACACAATTCTTACCTCAGGGAAAATGCACTGATTAAATCGTAAGCCCAGGGTTGGGCTAAGCACAATGTAGTGTAGATTGTGGTCAGTAGCAATCAGAAGCTGCAAGTCTGTATTCTGTCATAGCCTATTCTTGTCAAATTCTTAGATCTCTCTGGAACATACCTAATGCTGGCAAAAGTAAAGATATAATGCAAAGCTAAAATTTGCTTAACAAATGCAAGCTATTAAACACTGGTATTTTGCAGATAAGATTGGAGATTTTTTTTAATATAGGAAAAATGAAGATAAGAAATCATCTGCTCACAAATATAATTTGCCATTTTTTTTTATTGTATTTTTTATTTTGATTGTATGATTGTATCGAGATCTATTGATCTCAATAGTAGAGTAGGCTACACAGTCTCATAGTATTCAGGGTTATCACAAAAATAATTAACATATGTTCATCCTCAGATTTTAGATAACTGCATTCACGTCTCCAGCACAACTGTCCAAGTAACATGCAGGTCCCTGGTTCTGTCTGAGGTCTGAATACAGACATGCGCAAATTCAGTATTAAATTCACTACGTACATAACTCAGCTCAAAATATAGTAGGACCAGAAGTTTGCATTTACAAAGAACATTCTGCATTAAAGGCTGGTTTCCAATTGGTACATCAGTCGTAAACATGACCATTAACAGATGATGTTGCTCTTTACTTATTAACAAGAAGACACAATAAGACACAAGACATACACACTAAATTTATTTTCAATTTTGTCTACTTTGAAAATGTAAAATGCTGAATTCTTATAATTGTCTCCTAATAAAACTGCTTATACATTGTTATTTCCCATTGTTAGCCTTGGGATTTCTAGTATTTCAATGATATGACCAAAGGTTTGTAGACACTGGTCCATCTTAAACATATATGGTTTTTGCCTATTTCAGATTTAGTCACCCATTTGCTCTTAATAATAACCTCTTTGGGAAGGTTTTCCCCTAAATTTTTTTGTTAGCATGGCAGTGGGGATTTTTGATGTCATGCAAGCTGCTGTTCCAGTTCATTGGGGATATGGGCAATGTTCTATGTAGGCCACTCAGATTCTTTGAATCCAAACTTGGCAAACCATGTGGTCTTGTTTTAGCACAGAGACATTGTAATGCTAAAACATGGTTGGACTAGGCCACATAAGCTACAGAATGCAAAGACAACCAATATAGGTGTGTTTTGGAGTTTTGTTTGAACTGCTTAGGGAAAGCCCACATATGTGTCTGATGATTAGAAACCTTTGGCCGTAAGTGTATTTCGGAGGGTGGTAAATTTTATTATTAGTCAGCAAGTAAGATTTGTGTAAATTATACCCATACAACCTTTGTAACAATAATAATTGCAACATAAAAAAAATACATGAGAGAAAATCTACCCAAATAAATAGAGTGTAAATTTTTACCTCACATTTATTGAGTATATTCTATAGGTTTGTTTCTACAGTGTATGTGCTCAGCATAGTAAGTTAATCTCAAAGCTGCATGTTGCTCAGTCATAATAAGACAAGATGTTTCAAAATGGCTACAGGTTGGTGATTTGTACTTGCTACTGTAACTATGTTTTGTTTCCAAACATAATTATTTAAGTGTGTGATTTTGGTGTAAAGCATCCCACCATGAAAATGCTAACAAATATTTTAAACAGGCAAACTAAAATTATATTAGTATGCCTGTTTATTTTAATTATTTTATTATTTTAATATTTTAATAATTACTAATATACAAATATGCAGATACAAAATCACAAGTTGCAGCACAAGATGGAAGCCAAAACAGTTTGAAGGCCTAGATTTTCATAAAAGCATTTTATCTATTAACAATTTTCCCCAGGTTTAGTTGACTGGTACATTGCACTTTTCATAGCTACATACAGGTATTAAACCAAAGGTTTATACATTCAAAGTTTTACAACACATTGAAAATACATGAGATCATTATTTATTGAACTCATGTTCATAAATGTGTATTTATATTGGCTTCAAAATAGAAATTTTTAAATGAATACATCTATATCTATTTATACATGAAAATATATCTAAAGCACATGGAAAGATAAGCTTAATACAGCTGCCCAGATTATATACAAATGTAATAGCAACATAATTATACTGTATTTCAATAGTATGCATTTATAAATTAGGGCAAACACAATCTCATGTTTAGACTAATCTCTATTTATAAAACCATTAATCCCTTCATCAACTGTATAACTTGTTTTTAACTTGTTATAATGTAGGTTTTTTACTGTAGTGTGATCTGGCAGTCATACCAGAGTTCCAGGGGCAAGGTGATCTGAGCTAGACTCCTTCTGAGCACTTTCCTTGGAGGTAAATGGCTCTGGGTAGTGAAAGAGCTCCTCAGACCTGACACAAAGAGTGATTAGATTCAGAAATAGTCTGGGTACCATACACACTCTCAAAAAGAAACAGAATAAATAAGCAAGATGTGTGATTTACCTGCCACGTAGTGGGTGTCCATGAAAAGAGGTTGACTGAGAAATTTGTGGATGTGAGTAGAGTGGGCCGAGTGGGACAGACCACGGAAGGTGGACCAGGTGGGTCGGGGGGCGTAAGTGAAGTCCATCTTGGCCCCTGGCTGTAGTGGGGTAACCTAGTGCATTCCTCAGATACCAGTCTCGGAGGCCCTCCAGTGCCAGGGCCTTGTGTAGGCTGCGGGTAGAGTCATCCAGGGCAGGCAGGGAGAAGGGCCCAGGTTTGCTACTAAAAGAGACATTAGAATTGGGCTTCTCTGATTGGTGGGGTAGTAGGTTTGGAAAGGATGAAGCAGTGGAGCCAGATAAAAGGTTGGTAGGTTCAAAAGCATATACCAGTAAATGGTCCAGGCTGTGCTGTTGGAGAGGAGTAAAGGGACCACAGGACTTAGTCCGTGTGAATTTCACTTGACGTGGTTTAGGCTGATAACTCTGCACAAATATGGGGCTGTATGACGGTGTTGCAGATGCTAGGTGCATCTGGGAATGAGAAAAAACATTGCAGTGAGTCGAGGGACCAGATTTGGGAACAGCAGAAAGGTCAGGCCATATGTGCTCTAAAGAAAAGTGTTGCTGAGACTGAACTGATCTCTTCTGTGGTTTGATCATACAGTCCATCAGTGGCTCACTATAGCCATCCCCGCTTCCTTGTTTAACTGATGAATGCATATGGCCTTGTTCTTTAGATCCACCCAGTTGCCTTTCTGGGCTCCCACGGTACATGTGCCTTAGCTTGCTGTCAGTCAAAGACTCTGAGCTCTTATAGGGTCCAGTTCTTGGAGACATGCAGTTTTGGGGCGCCACTAGCTGACGATGTTTGGAATGGTCAAGCAATGCCTCAGAGCTGTTGCTACGGCGGGCAAGAGAGTTGTATATGTAACTTGTATGCTGTGAGGAGGAACTCTCTGGAGATGCCAGTGGAACAATTTGAGCAACATCCGGACTTCTGTCCCACTGTTTTAGTGCTACATCACCAGATATATCAGACCTAATAGTGATAAAAGTGAAGCTGATGTGAATGAAGGTGTTGAAAATAGGATTATCTTAAAATGTATCTTTAGTACCATTACTTGTTCATTCTCAATAACTTGTACACATGCTCAATACTACATGCATGTAATCATTAGTTTGCATAGCAGAAGTGGAGAGTTTGGGCATAATAGGATATCAAACACTGTACCTGCACTGAATGCAGACTGGCATATTTTGAGGTAGAATAGGTGTAGCTGGTACACTCATGGCATCCATATTGGATGCACTTCTAGGCAGGGAATGACTTGGGCTAGGTAAACAATCATGCATGAATTATTACATATGGCACAAAGATGCCAGGCAAGATGCTTTCAGCAAAATAGTATTGTGTTTACCTGACAGAGTTACAGGCAGAGTTATGGCAAGTCCTCATCTCATAGTAAATCTCCACTGGAGACAGTGTCTTACACAGACGGCTGTCAGGACTGCCTGAGGCCAGGCGAGGGTGAGAAAGTGAGCGATTCTCAGAAACCACACTGGAAGACAAATCCTCTGTGGACCACAAGAATGAACAGGTGTTCAGGGGATTTCAAAGTATCCAGAAGGTTGGGGGGTTTTTCAATTATAGGATTTTTAGGGGTCCAAGCACCTAGTGGTTTGTTATGGTTTTCTTCTTCTACTTCTTTTTATTCCAATTCTCTGCTGAAACAAATTGCATAAACTGTCCTACCTATAAGGATAGGTAGATGGAGTTACCACAAACATGATGTCACTAGAATACCCATTAAACAAATCTTAAAAGTTCGAAGTTTGAAATGTGGATGTAACGAGCATTTTTCATTAAAAATAATAATATAAATCAAATAGATAGATAGGGTGCTGATGCTTGTAATACTAGATAGATAGATAGATAGATAGATAGATAGATAGATAGATAGATAGATAGATAGATAGATAGATAGATAGATAGATAGATAGATAGATAGATAGATAGATAGATAGATAGATAGATAGATAGATAGATAGATAGACAGACAGACAGACAGACAGACAGACAGGAAATTAGAGAAACTTATCAATGGAGATACTGGTTATGGGCATTCTAGTGATGGCATGTGCATCTAAACCGTCAAAATATGTGTAATTGCAAAACTACCACAACATAGACATGTTACATAACAAAACTCTCAGCTAAATAAGGACAACTACATTACTTCAGTTGTGAACAGAATATCATTACACTTAAACACCTGAAGTCAATAAACTCATTACAGCTACTGATATTAGTTAAATTTGTTATGCTTCAATGAACACACAAATACATGTAGCTCCCCATACCAACCGGCATGTGCATGTGCACAGGCAAGCACCACTCACATTTTCTTCAAAAAAATGTAAATTCAGACAAACTTTCAACACACCCAAAAGCCAGAGATTAGGATACTTAAGTGTTCCTGTTAACATGTTTATATCTAATCCACTGAGATGTTTTAACTGTCATAAGTTTGGACATGTATCAGCTGGCTGTAAAACTAAATCCACCTGCTGTGACTGTGGACAAGAATGGCATGGAGCCAATTGTAAAAGACTGTAAAAATGCAAAACCTGTACGGGGAACCACTTCAAAAATCTACCTTTCTTTGCTTAAAGAAAGAAATCCTAAAGATGAAATGGGCAAAGAAAATAACTATACATAGGCCTTAAGATTAGTTGAGGGATTCTATACTTGCAGCCACTGTAAAAACATACAAAATGTCAAAATCCAGACAGACTCGACTTGGATAAGTGATAAATCTCAAATGATTGAAGATACCAAATATTTAAATTCAGCAAAAAGCAAGACCACAAACAACCAAAGCCAGACAATATCCTATCAGACCCAGGCAAATCAGAATGATAATCCATCAGCTAACAAAAAACAATCAAACAATAAGTAATAAAAAAATATCATAAAAAACAAAAATAAATCAAGAAAGTTATGATAAGAAGACTGATCCCTTAAGAGATGTTGAAATCACTCTCATAGCCATAGCCTCTCTCCAAAAGTTAGAAGCTACCATCACCTTATATTCTAATGGGTAACTTGGGGGTAAGATCAGAAAAAACTATTAATGAAAATGACCTATATTTACTAAATGATTGTTCACATACCTATCTTCAACCAGGCCATGGAACATTTTCTGCCATGGATTTAACTATTTGTGACACTGAACTATTGAAGTGACCAATTCCCTCACATTATAACATCGAGAACATCAAAAATACAGAAAAGACCTCAAAAATTGAAACTCCAAAAAGCAAAGTGCCATGGTTTCCAAGACCTTTTGCAATAACAGATTCAACAAGCAACCTCAGATTCAAGAAGATCCCATAAATGGCTCACAAATACACTGATCACAGTAGCTGATAAGACTATCCCAAGAACATCTACCAAACAATGAAAATTACAGAATTCACGGTTTGATGAAAAATGCAAAAACCTTATTGAGGCACAAAAAAGCATTTAATGAACTACTACCAGCTGAAAAACTTGCCAGAGTAAAAATCTGCTGAGCACAGAGATACATACATGAGGCGAAGAAACAAAGCTGAAATCAATTACGAATCAGTTGTGTCAATCATGACACTATATACACCACCAAAAAAAAAGTATGGAATGTGATTTGGAGAAAGGAAGGTAAAGGAGCCAGCTTACAAGTGAAACATATAAATGATTAAGCCGTTCTACTAATTCAGAATCATGAAACTATATCATGCAAATATATTAGCAAAAACGTTTGGAAGTAACTTCAGCAGAAACTACCAAATTGCCATGTGCCAAACCATGGAGAGAATGGTAAGCAATTAGCTTGTCTAGAAGTTGGATCACCTTATTAGACTAGGGCAATATGTCTGTGATGGTTTAATTAAAAGTAGCTGTTTATTTAGAACTGGAAAATATATATGATACCACCTGGAAATATGGGATTCAAAGAAATCTGTATAAAATTGGGTTCAGCACTAATCTGCCTATTTTATCTACAGGTTCCTATCTAACAAAAGATTTTGAGTTTAAATAGGAAACTCCTTGTCAAATTTGTATACACAAGAACAAGACGTACCTCAGAACAGCATCCTTTCTGTTGTTTACGATTAAAATAAATAGTATAGTAAATGTTATTGGTCTGAATGTATTATGTAGTCTTTAAGTTGATAATGTTTGTATATACTACAGGGGGGAAAGAGGAATATAATTAAAAGACAACTGCAATTATGAATGAACAAGATAAATGAATGGTCAAATGAAAATGGTATTTTGAGATAATAAAATCACTTTCATTCCTCATACAAAGCCTCTAAAGAACAGACGCTTAACATAAAGTACTAACTAAAACAAAAAGGGTGCAGACTCCACAGTTCTGCTGCAGCTATATAGACCTTTGCTTCACTCCTGGCTGGATTATGCAAGTATAATTTATGGATCTGCTAGAAAATCATACTTGCAAATGCTGTACACTGTCCACCATCAAGGAATGAGACTTGCCTTAGGAGTTTTTAGGACCTTGTCAGTAGAAAGCCTATACACAGAAGCAAATTAATCATCTCTTTAAAACAGACGGCTTTTAATAAGCCCTCCAATATGCAGTTAAGATAAAAACAATTCCCCACATTCCATCTTATGATCCTTTATCTACAATATTTGCATTTGTGTGAGGCCAGATTGTTTAAATGTTTATTATGCATCTACCATGAAATAGCCTATGAAGTTGATATGGCAATAAACTTAAATACAACACCGGGTTAAACACTGGACAGAACACAGTAACAATAGGCAAATGAAAACCAAGGTGGGTGGAGAGCAGCAAATACTTGCAGTATGCTGGCTTTGACCACTGTGCACATTTCAACACAGTATAGTGGGAATCAATGCAGTTGAATCATGCCCGTGCAGAGCGGGCGGAATAAAAGCTATGATAAAGCCTAACTTTGCCTTCTGCCAGTGCCCTGAGAAAACAACTTTCAATTACGTAAGAATGTTTAAAACATTCAGAATAATAAAAACAGTGACAAACTGCTTTTCATACAGATAATTGGAATCAATTATGTTTATAAAGCAATCTTCTCTGAACATTGTACTTCAAATTAACTTATTAATAAGGTGGTGTTATTATTATAGCTTTTATTTATTATTATTATTATTATTATTATTATAGATTTTAAAAACTGACAGCCATGAATCAGCCTAAACTCTCCATGCTCCTTTGTGTGTTTGGCATGAGGTGAATTCCATTAAAGTCCATTCAGTTCTCTAATTCAAATTCATTTGGATACTGTCTCAAATTAGCTTTACATATATACCAGATATTCACTCAGTGGTCACTTTATTAGGAATAGCTGCATATTTATATAATTATCCAATCAGCCAATCATTGAGCAGCAGATGGTCATTGAGCAGAACAGGCCAGCTTCACGTCCATGTCAAACATCAAAATGTTGAAAACAGGTGAGCTCTGTGATTTTAATGGCATGTTTGTGAGTCCCAGATTGGCTGCTTTGATTATTTAAAAAAAACTGCTTATCTCCTGGAATTTCCATACACAACAATCTCTATAATGTGAGTTGCATGTAGGGTTTTAAATGTTTTCCAGTTGTTTGCATGGATAGCGATGTCAGTAATCATTAGAGTGATTAAATTTTTGAAAATAAAGTTACTTATCAAGTTACTTGTCATTCCTGACACATCGTTGTCTTGGGAGGGAGTCGAATCTGACATGGAACAGCTCTCCGATTTAACCATTTCCTCTGCAAATGTAAAAATAATAAAACTTGAATTAAAAAAGGTTTGAATAGATTAGGTTAGATTAGGACTATTGGTAGAGCATGATGCCACCAAAAACTGTGACAGACTTTGATGGCAAGTAATCACATACACAGTCAGGCCCATAGATGTTTTTTAGCTGTCTATCACAGGATAATAAATAAATAAATTAAAGAATAAATTAAATCATGAATAAGAGATCAAAGTGAAGGCTTTCATCTTAAATGGTTTTCAAGTTAACGGTATTTAAAAATACATTTACATCAAAATCAGAACATAGGAAATGCATCATTTTTAATAAAATCTCCTCCAAACATACTGGCAAGGCCAATTCTTTATTTTGCGATTGCGATAATGTAAAGACATTTAGATTTAAGACCAAAAGCTGAATATGATAAAATAAATCAGAATTCCAACTCTCATTTTCGGATATGAATGAACTGTTACACTATATTGCCAAAAGTATTCGCTCACCTGCCTTGACTCGCATATGAACTTAAGTGACATCCCATTCCTAATCCATAGGGTTCAATATGACGTCGGTCCACCCTTTGCAGCTATAACAGCTTCAACTCTTCTGGGAAGGCTGTCCACAAGGTTTAGGAGTGTGTTTATGGGAATTTTTGACCATTCTTCCAGAAGCGCATTTGTGAGGTCACACACTGATGTTGGACGAGAAGGCCTGGCTCTCAGTCTCCGCTCTAATTCATCACAAAGGTGTTCTATCGGGTTGAGGTCAGGACTCTGTGCAGGCCAGTCAAGTTCATCCACACCAGACTCTGTCATCCATGTCTTTATGGACCTTGCTTTGTGCACTGGTACACAGTCATGTTGGAAGAGGAAGGGGCCAGCTCCAAATTGTTCCCACAAAGTTGGGAGCATGGAATTGTCCAAAAAGTCTTGGTATGCTGAAACATTCAGAGTTCCTTTCACTGGAACTAAGGGGCCAAGCCCAGCTCCTGAAAAACAACCCCACACCATAATCCCCCCTCCACCAAACTTTACACTTGGCAAATGCAGTCAGACAAGTACCGTTCTCCTGGCACCCGCCAAACCCAGACTCGTCCATCAGATGCCAGATGGAGAAGCGCGATCGTCACTCCAGAGAACGCGTCTCCACTGCTCTAGAGTCCAGTGGCGGCGTGCTTTACACCACTGCATCCGACGCTTTGCATTGCACTTGGTGATGTATGGCTTAGGTGCAGCTGCTCGGCCATGGAAACCCATTCCATGAAGCTCTCTGCGCACTGTTCTTGAGCTAATCTGAAGGCCACATGAAGTTTGGAGGTCTGTAGCGACTGACTCTGCAGAAAATTGGCGACCTCTTCGCACTATGCGCCTCAGCATCCGCTGACCCCGCTCCGTCAGTTTACGTGGCCTACCACTTCGTGGCTGAGTTGCTGTCGTTCCCAAACACTTCCACGTTCTTATAATACAGCTGACAGTTGACTGTGGAATATTTAGGAGCGAGGAAATTTCACGACTGGATTTGTTGCACAGGTGGCATCCTATCACAGTTCCACGCTGGAATTCACTGAGCTCCTGAGAGCGACCCATTCTTTCACAAATGTTTGTAAAAACAGTCTGCATGCCTAGGTGCTTGATTTTATACACCTGTGGCCATGGAAGCGACTGGAACACCTGATTCTGATTATTTGGATGGGTGAGCAAATACTTTTGGCAATATAGTGTATATTTAATAATATAGCAAAGGCAGTCAATGATTAAAGCCATTTTTTCCCCTTGTGATGTTCTGTCAGGCCATTTCTACAGCCATGTTTAGTTCCTGCTTGCTCTTGGGGTGTACCGGTCCAAAGTTCACTGTAGTGATAAGTGTAAAGAGCAAGTTTATTTGGTGTGTAAACGTGTGTAAAGAAGTGAGTGAACGATGGAGGAGGAAGTGTCTTGGTTTGAAGAATGTTTTCTGAATGAATGTTGGGTCTCTTCTGCTACATAACAGGCTGAATGCAAATGTTTATCAGAACCACCTTCAGCAACATGTGATTCCTTCCCTGTGAGCATCTCCCAATTAGCCTGCAATTTTCATGCAACGCAATCCCCCCTCACACCATAATTTTGTAAAGCAGTTCATTGAAGCTAAGCACATTGAAATAATGAATTGGGCAGCCCAGAGTCCTGATTTAAACCAATTTGTAAAATATTTGTCAAGAAAGGTATTGCTAATAAACCTACCACAGTTACTAAACTCTGCAAGCGATTGGAAGAAGAGTGGACCCTGATGACACCAGGATGTGGGAGAAACTAGCGGTGTCCTGCAGTCGCAGATGTGCTGAAGTCATTTAAATCAAGGGTCTCTACACTTCCTACTAATATTTGAAATCTGAAATCCTCAAAAATTTTAGTTGCAATCTTCCTTTGTACCACAGTTACTTATCTACAATTTTGATCACTGTGCTTTCCACAACACAGTTTTTGTTGAAGTGCCTTGGTTATTATGTAAAATAATGCTAGTAGAGCAGTGGCATATCTACAGCTAATATTCCTTTGAATTTTGAGCGATGAAGATTAACAATATTTCTGAAACAAAATGTTTATAAATTGTTCTTAAAAGTAATGTGCATGATTTCTGAACCTAGGCTATTTCAATATCTTTGGGATCACATATAACTGATACAAGTTAACTGTACAGGCTATTTATTGTTCTTGGCCAACTCTAATCTGGTCTTAAATTTTTGAGGCTTAATATGGTAAACCCTCTCTAGTTACTCTGCTGAGGTCTTCTCTTGATTGTTGGCTTAGACACAGATACACCTACCTTCTAAAGGGTGTTCTTGATCTGGCCACCTTTTGTAAAGGATTTTTTTTTTTTTTTTACCAAGAAAAAAATTCTTCTGTCATCCACCGCAGTTGTTTTCCATGATCTGGTCTTTTGGTGTTTCAGATGCCACAAATCAACTCTGGAACTTATCTGTTTACTTGTAAGTGAAATAATGAAGGAATAGCACATGGACCACATGAATTCTAATCATGGAACAGCTGAGCAGCCAATTGAACTTTTTGTACTATATTTCTTATGTTCTGTACGGCTGCTTTGAGACAACGTCCATTGTTAAAAGCACTATACAAATAAAGCGTACAGTGGTACCTCGGTGTTCAACCTTAATTCGTTCCAAAAGTCTGGGCGAATGCCAATTTGGTTGAAAACCGAATTATTTTTCCCCATAGAAAATAATGTAAAACGAATTAATCTGTTTTAACTAGATGGTTGATCTCACAACTTTCTTCTTGGCAACACTGATGCCAGTTTACCCTTTTTCCGAGACATGACTACTAAAATTATACCACAAAAGATAGCGTGTGGATTGCGAGAAGCACTCGCAGATGATGCTTTCAGAACAGATAACCCGCGTAAACTGCTTCATCTCTATAGTCTATGCCAGGTTATGTCGCATGGAAAGCATGTGCGTCGCTAGGCCATTTTTAGGGGGGCTTTAGTCAAGAGACTTCTGAGATTCTCCATAAAGTGTACACGAATCCATGATCGCCTCAGCCTGCTTTAAATTTCATATGGAAACAGCGGCAGACTTCGGCTCCTCCCCGTCTTTCAGCGCGTTCTTCAATCCGCAGACCGCGGCGTTGCAGAACGAGTATCAGAGGACAAGTGTGTGTGTGTGAGATCGTATTTGGCTTGTTCAATACTCAAATGTTATACACATCTATGCAATACAGTGGAATGGTGCAAGAATTCCATCCTACCCTGTTAGTCAAACGTTTATTTTATTTTACTTATTTTTTTATTTTTTACTATTACACCCTCATTGGGGGCTTAGCCCCCCTTAAATGGAAATTGTAGAATTGCCCCTGGTGTGCGGCCACAATAGTTCTTTTCAGTTCGGGTCGAACACAGAAAAATATTTTCGAAAACTTAAATCATGTATGAAACAAGAACCAGCATTCCTGACGGTCGAGTCACACCCCGAAAATATTTTCATACACATGAGGGCAAATTGACTAAAAATTCTAATTGAATACCGAAAATTCGAACACAGGGGTGGTCGAGGACCGAGTTACCACTGTAATTGAATTGTGCAATTACTTTTAATTCCCTAAAAAGGTGAATCACAAACTTTTGTAACTGAACAGATTTAGATGTACTTGCACTCAAAATGAAGCTGAAAGCACTTTGCACTCATACTGTATTCATAATTTAATTTCAACTGTAGTACACTGTGATAAACAGCAAATATACTGCTCAAAAAAAATTAAAGGAACACTTTGAAAACACATCAGATCTCAATGGGGAAAATATCATGCTGGGTATCTTTACTGATATGGACTCCGTAATGTGTTAGGAACAAAAGGCTGCCACATCATTTGAAGGAAATGAAAATGATCAACCTACAGAGGGCTGAATTCAAAGACACCCTGAAAATCAAAGTGAAAAAATGATGCAGCAGGCTAGTCCATTTTGCTGAAATTTCATTGCAGCAACTCAAAATGATACTCAGTAGTTTGTATGGCCCCCATGTGCTCGTATGCATGCCTGACAACATCAGGGCATGCTCCTAATGAGACGATGGATGGTGTCCTGGGGTATTTCCTCCCAGATCTGGACAAGGGAATCACTGAGCTCCTGGACAGCCTGAGGTGCTACCTGGCAGAGTCGAATGGACCGTAACATAATGTCCTAAATCCTATTGGATTTATGCCAGGCAAGCGCGGGGGCCATTTATTGGTATCAATTCCTTCATCCTCCAGGAACTGCCTGCGTACCCTTGCCACATGAGGCCAGGTATTGTCATGTACCAGGAGGAACCCAGGACCCACTGACCCAGTGCAGGGTCTGACAATGGGTCAAAGGATTTCATTCAGATACGAATGGCAGGCAGTCAGGGTGCCAATGTCTAGCCTGTAGAGGTCTGTGCATCCCTCCATGGATATGCCTCCCCAGACCATCACTGACCCACCACCAAACCGGTCATGCTGAACGATGTTACAAGCAGCATAACATTCTCCACAGCTTCTCCAGACCCTTTCACATCTGTCACATGTGCTCAGGGTGAACCTGCTCTCATCTGTGAAAAAACAGTGCCAGTGGCAGACCTGCCAATTTTGGTGTTCAATAGCAATATCACATCAATGGTCATGAAGTCATTTGGAAGGTTCTGGCCTACCTGAAGGACATCCCTGGACCCCTGTTAGACCCTCATCAGTTTGCTTATCGAGCAAACAGGTCTGTGGATGATGCAGTCAATATGGGAATGCACTATATTCTGCAATGCCTTGACAGATCAGGAAATTATGCAAGGATACTGTTTGTGGACTTCAGCTCGGCCTTCAACACCATCAACCATGATCTTCTCCAGACCAAACTGATGCAGATTTCTGTGCCCACCCCTATCTGTCAGTGGATTACCAACAAGTGAGGTTGGGGAAGCTTACATTTGATTCCCTCACTATTAGCACTGGCACTCCTCAAGGATGTGTGTTATCCCCACTACTCTTCTCGCTGTACTCTGTTAAGCTCCTTAAGTTTGCAGACGACACCACGGTCATCGGCCTCATCAGCGATGGTGACGAGTCTGCGTATAGAAGGGAGGTTGAACAGTTGGCTTGAGTTGAACACGCTCAAAACAGTAGAGATGGTAGTGGACTTCAGGAGGAACCCTCCAGCATTACCCTACCCCCCACCCCCACCCACCCCACCACCACCACCATCATGGACAGTACTGTGGCTACTGTGGAGTCATTCAGATTCCTGGGCTCTCCCGGGACCTGAAGTGGGAAACACACATTGACTCCATTGCCAAAAAAGCCCAGCAGAGGTGGTTCTTTCAACAGGAAGTTCAACCTGCCACAGGAGTTGTTAACAGAGTTGTACTCAGCTGTCATTGAATCTGTCCTATGTATGTCTATTACTGTTTGGTTCAGCTCAGCCACCAAATCAGATATAAGAAGACTACAACAGATAGTCAGGACTGCTGAGAGGATTATTGGTGCCCTCCTTTAAACATCCAGAATGAGAAAACATGCAGGTAGAATCACTCAGGACCCCACACACCCGGCCCACCCCCTCTTTGAACTTTTACCCTCTGGATGGTGCTACAGAGCAGTAAACGCCAGAACATCCAATAAGTACCCTATTTATATTTCCATCCTACTTATATCTGTACTTCTATATTTTTCTATATTATAATTTATGGCTGTGTACTCTCCAGTACCAAAAAAACCTTGTATGTGTGAGCATACTTGGCAATAAAGCACATTCTGATTTTGATCTTCTGAAATGCCAATTGAGCTCCACGGTGCTGGGCAGTGAGCACAGGGCCCACTAGAGGATGTTGGGGCCTCAGGCCACCCTCATGAAGTCTGTTTCATATTGTTTGGTCAGAGACATTCACACCAGATGCCTGCTGGAGGTCATTTTGTAGGGCTCTGGCAGTGCTCATCCTGTTCCTCCTTGCACAAAGGAGCAGACATACCGATCATGTTGATGGGTTAAGGACCTTCTACGGCCTATACGGTGCATATTGATGCGCCATCATGGAGGAACTGGACTGCCTGTGCAACCTCAGTAGGGTCCAGGCATCGCCTCATGCTACCAGTAGTGACACTGACCCTAGCCAAATGCAAAACTAGTGAAAAACAGTCAGAAAAGATGAGTAGGGAAAAATTGTCAGTGGCCTCCACCTGTAAAACCATTCCTGTTTTGGGGTCGTCTCATTGTTGCCCATCTAGTGCACCTATGGTTAATTTCATCAGCACCAAAGCAGCTAAAACTCATTAACAACCCCCTCTGCTACATAACTGACCTGATCAATATCCCAGGAGTTTAACTGACTTGATGCTATAATCTGATAAAAAAAAAAAAAAAGTGTTCCTTTAATTTTTTTTTGAGCAGTGTCCATACACATACCTACTTTCCAATTACTATTAATTATCATTATTACATAACTTACACTATAAGTGTATTTCTTATTAAATGTTATACAGATTCCAAACATTATATACTATTACAATGGATGTGAAAACGGTAATTTCTCAATTATGATCATGAAGTCTGTCTCTTTTATTTAGATGCATCACCTGTGTGACATCCACGATGAACAGTCCTCTTGTTGAATACAGCATTTTTGTCTGACTCAGTGTTTTGACAGAGGGTGACACTGAACCCAGTCTTCACTTGTCTTCGCTGGCCCAGGTTATCCTGCACACAATTACAGTTACTCAGACCAAGAAATTTAGTGCAATGACTAATAAATACTTTATGCTGTGGGTTTAGATAATGTAAGATACTTTATACATAGAATAACAATTTAAGTTTTTGCATGTACATACTCCCACACACTTAATATTTTGTAAATAGTCACCTGCTTAATATGACCCAACACTCAGAGCAAAGCAGAAAATAAGCATGAGATCTTGCACAGATATTTCTCCTCCAGTCTGCACCATACACTGAATCAATTTTTTGCTTCGCTTCTTCATTTACTCTTTGTCAAATATTAAAAAGCTCATAGCCAATTTAACCCACATAAAGCCTTCAAGTTTGCTAGATAATTCTGAACCATGTATTATTCTGTGCATGACCTTGCCATTCTCATCTCGTCTCTACCTTTTGCCTTGCCTTGTTTTAATACAGCCTTGGATTCTGACCTGTTTTTTTTCACTACTCTTTGGATTGTTTTGGATTTGTCTGTCATCTCAAGATTTTGGTCACCAAGTACTCACTTTACTCACCAGAAGAGCACTAACCTAGGCTTTACACGTACATTAAATTAACCCTACTCAAGTTTCGAGCAAAACTTTTTGACTCACTAAAATTTAGGTCCAATAAATCCAAAAGATTTCAGAGAGAGAATCTTTAGCCATTTATGCTCCAACTTTCTGTACTTGGGCTGCAGATAGTGGATGAAGCCATTCTGCATTCCGAGACCACCAGTTTATGCAGCTTGCTATATTAAGGTCACAAAAACTCCAAATTGACTAAAATGCTAATTCTTCGACCACAACAAATCCCTAATGAATAACTGTGATTGTTCTTGATGGGGTAAAAAGAAAGCAGGCTTCTGTAATGACATCATACTTCAGTTTTGGTGAAGACAACTGGATCTTAACAGCAGCAAAGGTGAGAGACAGCAATGAATATCCATGGTTTTCAGCTGCATTAACATAGCTTTATAAAGAAAAAGAGTTTAAGAGTCGGGTCAGAATTCTCTACAAAGAGGCCAAATACAGGCTGGAAAAAGGGATTGAGGCTGCTAAGATAAAATGAGCTGAGAAGCCACATTGCTGCTAATGACCCACTGTAAGTCTGTGAAAGTTTCAATGTAATTAACAAATACAAGGTCAAAAGAACTCCCCTTTTAATGGTTCTCT
This sequence comes from Hemibagrus wyckioides, assembly GCF_019097595.1. Taxonomy (NCBI): domain Eukaryota; kingdom Metazoa; phylum Chordata; class Actinopteri; order Siluriformes; family Bagridae; genus Hemibagrus; species Hemibagrus wyckioides. Next base: position 12,049,773 of record NC_080730.1, on the reverse strand, counting down.
ACAAGCTCACCAACAACTTTAACTTTCTACTGTAGATTTAATTTTGCAATTGTGAAGATACTGAAGTTTATATTACCATCTGGTGCACCCAAAAGACCATGGAGATGGGTTAAATGCAACATCTCTCACAACTGGGTAGAAAGAAGTGAAGGGAATCAGTCCATGCCTGGCTACAAAGCACCATATAATGATAGAAAAGACATGCTGACTGCCATCATTGCCCATATCAACCCATACATCCAGGACAAATGGCCTGGTTATCAAAGTGAGACCTCTGCCTCAAACTGCCATAATGATAGTTAAGTCATAATTTCATAAGACCCTTCAAAATAATCAATCAGACAGGTTAATCCAGTATTTTACAGATTAGAACAATATATACACATTACAAATAGCACCCTGCTTTCATGTATCACTGCTCAAACCTTCTCTGTCTTTGTCATCCCACCACATTACTGAAGCTGAACCAGTTCCCCCTTTTTTCTGTTGATTCTTCACTGATCACCAACTTCCAAAGAGAACACTGTGACCATCTAGCACCCACCCAGAGGAAGACACCACCACAGGGAGTGTGGTGTGTCCCACTTAAGGCTGCCCAACTTGTACCACACATGAGCACGAGAAAGCAAAAGCATGGCAAAAAGGCAGGTGCCCATGCTGGGCCAAAAACAAACACTTTCCCGTCCCTCCTACTTTCCAACATTTGCTGCCTGGACAATAAACTGGTCTACATCTGACTCAAGTGGACCATATGGTGCACATTTAAAGACAGTTGCGTCTTTGACTCAGCAACATAGTTAAAGATGCTGCCCTTCAGCCACAGCTCACGTCACTTTGTGCCAACAAAAATGCAGCTTTCTGCAGTAAGGCTCGCAGTGGGGGTTTGTGTGTTTACATAAACACATAATGGTGCAAGAATGGTGCTTGTTTATAATTACTGCTCACCGCTAGAAGTTTGTGACTGTTAGATGCATATCATTTTATTTACCATTTGAATTTACCACTGTGATTATTGTTGGAGTATACATTCCCCCACAGACAATGCCATTAGCACCACCCACCATCTGGCCCTCACACAACTAGAAATAAAGGACATGTATATAATGCTGTTCATAGACTTCAGCTCAGCATTCAACACAATCATCCCTCAGCACCTGATTGAAAAACTGAGCCCGCTGAACCTGAACACCTCCCTCTGCAACTGGATCCTGCACTTCCTGACTGGGAGACACCAGCACACTAAGCACTTGAGCTCCTCAGGGCTGTGTGCTCAGTCCAATGCTGTTTACTTTGCTGACTCATAACTGTACACAAATGCACAGCTCAAACCACATCAAGTATGCTGATGACATGACCGTGCTGGGTCTCAACAGCAAGAATGATGAGTCAGCATACAGAGAAGAGTTGCAATAGCTAACAGCCTGGTGTAGAGCAACCTGTCTCTAAATGTGAACAAAACAAAAGAAATGGTTGTTGACTTCAGGAGAGCACAGAGTGACCACCTGACCACCTAGGTTTTCACCTAGTGGAGAATTTCACCTGGTCATTCAAAAGATCCACTTCTACTTTTTGCAGAGTCAGAGAAAGTCCATCTCCCACCCCCAATCCTGACCATGTTTTACAGGACCATCAAAAGCATCCTAAGCAGCTGAACCTGCAAATCTTTACATTTTTAAATGCTGCTACAACTATTTTTGCACACCAAACAGACTGTATACTGGTCAAGTGCAATTTTTATATAGCTGTCTTGTTATAGTTGTTGAAGTGTATTGTATTTTCTGTTTGCACTGACTCTTGTCTTGCGCTGTCTCTTGGTCATTAGTTATCTTTTTGTTGTCTTATCAAGCTCTTATCTAGTGTCTTTATGTAGCACCAAGTTTCCTTTCACTGTGTACTGAATCACCTACAAATGGTCAAAATGATAATAAAAGCCTTAAAAGACTTAAAATTGCATGTGTGTATGTTGATCACTCGTAAAGTGAAAATATTTTATAAAAAAGAGAGCGAGAGATAGATAGATAGATAGATAGATAGATAGATAGATAGATAGATAGATGGCAGCGCACACACGCCACACAAAACCACTCCTCACCCCTTTAAAACAGTGACAGTAGCATTTCAGCACCATGGCCAGCGGTGCTGAGTGTGGCTGACAGGCAGGGCAGCTAAAAGTGTGTTAAAAACTGGCAGAACCTTCCGAAAGAAGGCTCTTCAAGGGAACTAGGCTCAGCAGTTGGGGGAGATAAGAGTTGAGTCCAGGGTGATGCCTGTTTGTATTTCAGAGACTATGCCATGAAGAGGGTGACCTCAACATGCCAAGCGTCAGCCACACTCCTGGGGTCTGCCTTGCTGCCTCTCTGCCCAGCCGCTTCACCCACGCTCCACTGAAGACCCATCTCCACCTCACCTGTACCTTTCACAGAGTGACACCTTGTCTTTTCCCATTGTTTCACCTGTTTTCTGAAAAAGAATACTATTTTCCCTGGATTCCTGGCTCTGTGCTTCTCTCTGTGTTCCCCTTACTGCTAGTGAATGTCATGATAGACAGACAGACAGACAGACAGACAGACAGACAGACAGACAGATAGATAGATAGATAGATAGATAGCAGTGTTAATTTCTTTAAGGAAGACGATGGTGAAAAATATTCGTTAATGACCATATGACTAAGTGTAACTAAGATGAGACGAGACGAGATGAAACTATTATCTGATGATAAAAACTATGACGAAATTTAAGACGTTTCATTGTTAATGAGACAGGACTAGACTAAAATGCTTTTTTTTTTTTTTTTTTTAGGAGTATCAGACATTCAACATAAATGATCGGTTTGTATAGGCTAACCGTCTTTCAAAAAGTGCTTCCCTATCGTTGGATTGGATAAGGGGCATTTGCATCTCAGACAATTGGTGGGTAGGCTAAATAAACTCGAACTGGCCTGGCGAGCTGCAATGGCTTCAGCACATAAAGCTTTAGGAAGAAAACAAACAACTGATATATGGAAGCATTTCTGTTATAATTCCTCTGAAAGAAAGAAAAAAAAACATTGTGCACTGAATCTTAATAGGCATCTGAAGGCTATCACCCTGCTATTTATGCAGCTTCTGTCACGGTAAGTCAACTGTTTAGTCTTATTTAAGTACTTTTTCTTAACCTTAGGTCAGTGTTACTGGGTGTGTCAACAGGTAAATTTGCTGGGTTTTACGTTTAAGTTTTACGTTTTTACATTTTAGCTTTCTGTTAACTAACGTCAGTTAGCTAACCTTGCTGCATAGTTCTGAGCCAGCCTTTCATAAATGTAAAATGCTTAATTATATATTGTACAACAGTTCGGCTTTTCTGCGGCATTCAGTTCTGTATCTAATGAAATCTGTATCACGTGGTGTAGCAAGATTATTTAGGCCATAGCCTATTTGTTTTAGTAACTTAATAGCATGCAGATAGCAAGCTATTTCTAAAATGACAGATGGATTTGGAAGTTGCATAAGTTATTGAACATGTATGTATGCTTAAGGCTGGAATACACTACATGATTTTTGCCCCGATTTTTTTCCCTATTTACATTCTGGAGAAGTTGACGCTGTTTGAGTTGACAGATTTCATAAAAAATCGAGTAGTGTATGATGGTAACAGACTATTGATTTCAGCCTGTCGGAGGATATGAAATGTTTTCATTTGTCATGTGTCTCCTAGCAACACGGCACATGTTTATGCTCTAGTTTGTTATATGTTAGTAATATATGTTCAGCTGCTTTTGAACATCTGTCTGTTTATTGCACATTTATTTGAAGTTTCAGAAAATAAATGCTGTTTTTCCATAACAGCTAAAGAAAACATTTTTGGTTTTTACTCGATACTTGAACTATAGACCACTTTTACGTATTTACCCTTAATGTATGATCCTACCTTATAAATTAGCAAGAAAATGGCTGTCAAAATTAACAGACAGACAGACAGACAGAGTGTGCTACTAATAGACTGATAGAAAGATGGAATTTAAGTGGGTGGCATTGATAGAGAGATAGATGAATAAATCTTTGTTACGGCTACATTAACAGAGACATGCAAGGCATCAGCCCTGCAGATGCAGGTGTGTATGCAACTTAAGCCAGGCTCTGAACATTCTGTCAATGTAAGTGAATGGGAATAATATTTTATTGTCTACTACAAGAAAACCAATTGGTTAGAAGTGCAACTTTGCCAGTCTGAACAGCCTAAAGTATTCTGCTAAGTTTCGTGGAAGTAGCTTGAAAGGCTGATGAGTGATCTCATGGAAGTCAATAGGATTTTTGGTCAATTTGAGCTTCCATAACAGGAAAACTGTAATTCCGATCAGTTAGAAAAGTCAGAGCACACTAAGTCAACATAGTGTGAATGTTGTTCCAGAGTTTGGTGCATATAGCCAGAAAGCTCTAGGAGAAAGAACATTTAGATTTATTTGATATAAGAAGTATAATACCAAGGGAGGGGAGCACCTAAAAAGTAACAACTCTGCTACTGTGTAACTTGTAAGGTTACACAGGGCTCTCACTCTAGAGGTCACTCCAGCAAGTATGTTTTGTTTATCAGGCTGAAATCTTAGGAAGATAAGGCCGCTATTCACCTATGCCCTATAAATACTATAGGATGCAAAAATGCTATAGGATATAACCCTTGACACCAGTCTTGATACAGCACCCCTCCCAGACCTTCACAACAGACATCAACATGCAACACATACAGTAGCTGGGAATCTGCAAAGGCCAGCACAGGAACCTGGGTAAGCCTTTCCTTTAACTCTGTAAAAGCAGCTTAAGAATTTTTGTCACAACACAATGTCTATCAATAAAGAATGAGGATCCTCTTTCTTCATTATAGTTGTGTGCATCCATGTCAAAAATTCTGAGGGGAAAAATCTTCTCTTCCGCTCATCACATTGCTTACCTTTTCCAAAACGAAATGAAACAAAACAAAACAACAAAACAGCCCCTTGACCTTTAACTGATTAAACACTTAATCCTCCATAGGCCAATAGTTATAATTGATCTCAAATCACTTTCTTATTTCAAGCAACAATTTTAAACATTTCAGCATGAAATAACTAACATAAAATAATGAAAAAGTTTAATTTAAACTATTAACTACCAAGTTAACTGTTAACTGCCAGGTTAACAGAGCTCTGCTACAACACCACCACCGCCAATAAAATAAATGAATTAATTAATTAAAAAATAATAATAAATAATAATATTAATCTTAATTAGCAGAACAGAATGTTGGCTTTGTACAAGCAAACAAGAAAACTACTGGAAGAATTTAAGTATGCTTTGTTTACGATCAGGTTTGACCACATAAAACTACAATATTAACAAAAAACAAAGTCGCTGTTTTGACAAGCAAGACTTAAGTGAATTACAAAAATAGGCCTTAAGAATTGATTTTTACACCAGATGTAACATCAATCTTTCACAAAAGTGAGATAATTGTACATGATTGTAGTATAGATTATATTTAATCTAGGACTATTTCTAAGGCTGACATAAATGATGAGAGACACCACACTACCACACTGTTTGACCAGCACCAGGTTTTTCACTTACCTCTACATTTGAAGTGCCATTTAATGCCTTTCCAGCTCTGTGCTGCAGAATTGGAGGATGTTCACCCACTTCCAGAGGAAAGTCACATGGAAGTTTCCCTGTCAGTTCCTACAAACACAATGATGATGATTATTATTATATTGGCTTGTACAAAAATCTATCTATCTGCTTACCCAACCATTTGCCTTCCCATCAATCCATCTATCTATCTATCTATCCATCTATCTATCTATCTATCTATCTATCTATCTATCTATCTATCTATCTATCTATCTATCTATCTATCCATCCATCCATCAATCATTCTATCCATCCATCCATCCATCTACCTAGCATCTGTCAATTTACTAGCAGTACACACACATTCTCTCCATATTTATTTCTTCTATCAATCTATTTGTGTAATTCTCTCACTTTTTCTTTCTACTAACACTATCAATCTACCTCTAACAACACCTACAATAAGTCAAATCAGACTCCTTCCACATATTAATCATGTGAGTCATTAGTCATCAACAGGAAAGCACAGCAGCATCTCTCACATTCTGGGAAGTGTGAGGAAAACCGATCTCCCCATCCTTATTACATTCTACAGAGAACATTTACACTTACACCACTTGTTGCACATCTGCAAAGCTGTCAGCTTTGTGGATGGCCCCATGCATTCATCACACAACTCTTCACCCTCCTGCCACCTGGAAAAATGTACCAAAGCACTCGGCTGTGTAGCAGTTTCTTCCAAACCATTACACTCCCCAATACTCAAAGATTGGACTAACAACCTCCAGTGAATCTACCAATAGTTAGACCTAAAATAACAGGCCGGTCATGATATTAGGCAGGTGCATTTAATGTTATGACTGATCAGTGTATATTTCCAGTGTTATGAATGTAAACTGACATACTGCCTCCAGTAGACACACTTGTCGCAGTTCCTTTTGTCTACTGCTTAAAAGTGTTTGCAGACTTTGCTTCTTTTCCTGCAGGTCATAGATCCTCTTAGCTTGCAATTTGCTGTTCTGACAGTCCTCAAATTCTGCACAGGAACACAGAGCACTTAGAGGACAAAGCACAAAAAGTAACACAAAAACAGTATGAACAGTATAAACATCAACAACAGTACAAACATAAGCAACTATGCAAACAATATATACATAAAGCTTTTTGTCCAAAGTAAAACCAATACTCAATTATAAGAGCACAAATCTCTCAGGAATAACTAACATGGCTGCAAGGATATGGCACACCGTACAGTTTTACTCATTATTAAGCTCTTGATTAGGTAAAGAAAAACAGAAATGTCAGCAAAATGGAACTGGAACAATTCTCTCAGCCTTTAAGTTCTGGTGTATGGGAGAAATGTGACTTCCCACAAAGCTAAGACAATGATTGTCAGTGACATAACCCTTCAGTGTCAATTGGTAGCATTAAACAAATCCACAAAGTGACACACACACAGACGCGCACACACACACATGCACACACACCTCTCTTTACATGCAGATTCAATCTGAATGGCTAACGCAATGACTGCTTTAATAAACTGAATATAGATATCAAAGACACATATTCAAGCAATATGGGAGAATTTTCCATACTATATTTACTCACCGGGCATACCTAAACCCATGGTAGTGACCCAGTGTTCTTTAATCTCCATGAGGATGTGGACAGTTACTCACCAATGATATTGCACTCTTAATCCTTACATCCTGAAAGATCAAAACTGTTAGATGTTAAATTTGCATTCTCAAAAATTAAAATTGTACACAACATCCATACATTACCTTGCAATTTCTGTACTGTAAACTTGGTACTGTAATTCATTTCACTCACATGATAGTTTCATAGTTATACACTGCTAAAAGTAATGCTGCCAGACTGACAGGTTTCTCTCTTCTGTTCATTTGGAAAATAAACCCTGTAAAGAAGCAAAAAAAAAAAAAAATTACTACTAATGGTCACCACCATATATTATTGCATTCCAAATATTTTTAGAACATCATGCAGTTTGGGGGAGGATTGGAGTGATTTAGTAGATTAAAAAAAAATTATATATGTGCAAAACACAGAAACAACATGCATTTCAATGACCTTTTTAAGTGTTTGAGTTATTAAAGAATTTAGTAAGTAATTTTGACTAGGAATTTGACTAGGAGGCATTCGAGAGGCCAGCTGGTCTAATCTCTCTATCTTTGCTGTAGAGATAGCACATTTTTCTTTTTACTTGCATGTACAAAACCAACAGCATAAACAGTGATGCATCCACTGTCAAGTCTATTTCATTTTGTCACTGATTTGTATGTCCAAAATATCTATACAACAAATATCATACAGGAAAGATGCTATTGAAGGAAAAACTATATCAGACATTTGACTGTGACCTTGGCTCTGTTTAGATCCATTATCTAAATGTAAACAGTTCATGTTCTGTTTACAATAATAATTCCAAATAAATACTACAAGTATTTAGATTTACCTTGAAACTTGAGCCAGCTAAACACAAAGAGAGGATTATTTTAATAGTTAGAATAATGGAATGCTTAACACGCACAAACTTGCTTAGCATTAATGCATGCTAAAGTTGGATTTCAAAAGCCTCCTCAGGTCAGAACACAGCTGTAACTACAACTAAAAGACAAGGATCTTTTGAGGACAATAATGTACATGCTTTGGAAAAGAATTTATCACACATCACCAGTCCAGTTTGGTTTGAGTATATCTACTAGCCCCCAAACAAAACAAAGCAGACAACATAACAAAACAGTTTCAGTTGCTGCTTTGAATAAATGTTTTGACTAAATTTCAATAATAAATGTGCAATTTTTAAAATATTACTCTGTTAAGAAAGTTTGTAACAAACAACATAGTACAATCCACTAATAAAGGCAACAATCACAATGGAATCATTTTTCTTTCAGATAAGGAGAGATTCTGCACATTGTGTTACTGACACAGCAGTATGTGCCAAAGTATTTAATAATGTTTTTATTATTATAGACTGATTCATAATTTGGGTTATTGAAAGTCTCAAATTGTCAGATCTGAGAGATCTGAACCAGAAATGTGTACCTTGTGTGCTCTCTGTAATAAATGAGACATCATCACGCTAGCTAATAAAGCCTGGAAAGGGGAAGACAACCTCATTGGAAAACATTAAATTGGAGCAAAAGTTAAATCTAGAGACCGAAGTTAAAAATGCACGGATCTTCATCCAAAACACACCAAGAGCTACGTTTACACTAAAAAAATAAATAAATAAAAAATACAGCACATCCACCGAAAAACGACTTAATTAGACTAGCCTGCAATCTCGTCACACAGAAATGGGAAGAAAGCTGGAAAGAGACATGGGGGAAATCTGAATCGAGCTCACGTGCCATATCCGAGCAGGTAATTATGCTTCAGCAGTGAGGTAAAATCCTCTAATCCTCCAAGAGGAACACAAGGGTCCCATAACACAGCAGGACATGGAGCAGGTGCTTATACTGTTGTGGTTTTGGGGAAAAAAAAGGCAAGCCTTTATCACATATCCCTGTCTATTTTAAAACGGTATCCGCAGTTAACGAAGGAAACGCGTTATGACATTGACATCAATGGCGGTGAAAATCAAGAAAGCTTCCAAAATGTGTCCGTCTGCACCACCATTGCGATAAAACCACCATCTTCTTCCTCTGATTCACGCCGTTAACGTGTCCCAAAAGTGCAATTCACCTTCTCATTAGGCCGACTAACACGACCAACTGAGGCAGATTGACGCTTCCGGTCTCCTTAGCGAAATTCTTATTTTATTTAAAAAAGCGTCACGTTGTAAACAAAAATCTGGAGTAGAATCCGGTTGGAAACAGCACTGCCGGCGACAGAGTTAAAATCCTAATACAGAGGCGTGGCCAGTCTATCAGAAGGGATGGGACTCCTCACAGAAAAGGGGACAGCAGAAAGGTTTTTTTTTTTTTTTTTTTTAACTGTTTTCAACTGCCCAGTTTTGGTCAGTCGTGCCTATTTAAACCTGAGATTTTTGTTCTTTGCTGAAAAGTCCAATTAGATCTCCTGCTGTTGTAGGTAATGAACATCAAGTTTCAACATGCTGTGTATTTTGAGATGATTTCAGCTCACCACAGTTTTAAAGGGCAGTTATTTTGGTTTCTATAAACCTTGCTGTCACCTCAAAACAGTTTAGCCATTCCCCCTGACCTCCTCTAATAAAGCCTTTCTCTTCATAAAACTGCTGCTTTCTGTGTCTGTTGTGAAAATAAACAATCCACCATTCAACAGTCAAAGGTTCTTTTCGTTCTTCTAAAGACAGTAGTTATTTTGTATTTTGAGAATTTTCAGAAAATATATAGTACCATCTTGCTGAGCTGGGAACTTACTGGTTTCAGACTGAGATGTGGAGTAAAGGGGCAATAGGTGCATGGCCATGAAATAACTAACACAAAGCCCCTCCAAGCACAAGCAAGCACTCTGGCCTGTAACATTTTCCAGAATATTTTTTTTGGTTTTCTCAGCCACATTATTCACTTGTGGCATCGCTTAAACCATGCCATTATTTGCTCTACTGTTTGTCCCATGTCATTTGAACTAGTGAGATGTAATAAAAATGTCTTTTGCAATTTTTACATCAATTGCACATCTGATCTTTTGTACACTTCTGGCAACAACCTTCAATCTTGCATTTATTTACAGCTCTACTATATCAAAAGTAATCTGTACAGAAGAGTGATTAAGCCTACACACTGATTTATGTTTAATCTTTAAATATCAGTGTCTGTGCTGTATGTCTGGATGAAGCTGAAAAGATATATATAATGAATGTACTTTGCTGTGTCTCATATTGTATAATTTATCTGTAACAAAATCATTTGGCCAAAGAAAAGTAGCTTTTGTCTGCATCATAAAAAACATTGCTGTGTTGCTGTCTGTAGTTCATGCTCTTTACATTCTGCAAATTTCCACCCTGAGAAGAGTAGGAACATTAAAATAACAAAATTGAACAACAGGAATCAAAAACATCAACTGAGGTGTAACAGGTATAATCTGTGTTTCAATATACAGTAGTGTAATTTGTAAAATGAACACTGCAACATTGCTGAATAAAGGTCAGAAGACTTTTGTTTTCTTTAAACAGACCTAAACCATTAGCACATTATTAGGCAAGATACAGCATAATGTTTTCATGGTGAAAGTCGAAAAAATAGTCCATCTGACACAGCACATTTTCTTGAAATGACTCTAGCTCCACATGGTTTCCATGGACGTTTTCTTAGCACTTCATCAAATTATTGAGCCCAAATGCACAACATTTAACAAAACACAAAGTCTTATTTGCCTGGTCTCTTTGGATCATCCAAGCAATACTGTGCCAGACAATTCATGCACATCTTCTGTAGTATTAGATAGTATCGACCAGAAAGGGTAAAGAAATAGTCCCAATTTAAATCATATGTACCTCATTAGAAATTTTAAATGATTAATCTATACATATTATTTTGAATGTAACAGTCTTGGGAAAAACTTATCACTAGGCAAACTGACAACTCTTTAAGAAACAGCATCAAGACATTCAACATGGATTCAGTCATTCAACGAATTTTGAAACGTCCATTTCTTCAGCTTTACCTCCTTTTGCTTCTTAGACACTGATCTGTGTTGGCAGAAATGAGGTGTAGTCAACCAGAAATGCATGTTCAGTATTTCTGTTGTGCACTCTTACACCTGGCACAGCTCTGGTTCTCAGGTACCACAAGGAACTCACAGGTGGCTGCCCGGACCTGGACAATAGGCTCAGAGCCAAAGGGAGGCTCACTCTTAAAGCCTCTGCACACAGAGTAACGCTCTAGGTCTTCCAGCAGGGTGGTAACCTGTGCCACTGAGGTGAGTCGGACTGGGTGAGCATGATACAGCCAGTGTGTAGGCAACAGAGGCTGTCCCTGAACACTGATGTGGTAACGAAAGCTTGGTTCAATCTGCACCGTTGTGTCTGCCATGGCTGACAGCTTGGAGCACTGAAGTAGCTGCAGGCGCGGGCCCTCAGCCAGCACAGCACACCATAGCACAGGCAGTGGAGCGTCACGCAGAGATGCCAAGAGCTCCAGCAGCTCCAGGTCCAGACCATCGTCAGCAGCACTGTCACCACCCAGGCTAAGGATTTGTGTGATCTAAATGAACAAATAAATAAAGTAAATAAGTAAAACAAACTATACATTTGATTAGATTAAATTACACAGCCCACATGTGTGTATCCATGTGTTCATGGCTTTGTAATTTGCAAATTTGTAAGTCCATTAGAAGCTAACTTTTAGTCCTTTTGAGAACACAGCCCAGAATTCATAACAAGTGTCCTTCTTCTGAGACAGCCCCCTGTCTACAATTACAAATAACATATATTTGCTGCACAGTGTACCAGTTTGATTTCCAGGTCCATTGTTTGTTTGCTTAAAGGAGGTGAAACAAAAACTAAAAAATGACATCCTTCCACATGCATTTTTAAAATTTGTTTTTTAAGTTTTAATATCAATGGCAATTTGGTATCATTGATATCATTATCAACACATTGATGAAGATGAGATTGCATATAGGAAAAAAAAGACTAACTCTTTGGGGCTGTTTTGTGGCTACTGGTTCAGGAGTTCTTGGGAATAATGATGGCTGCATAAATTGCTCCAAGTATTAGGATGTTTGAGGTAAAATCTGGTTGTCTCTTCCAATTAGTTAAGCATTGCCAGTGGAATCGTTCTTGACATAATATCCCCAAACATCGATTCTAATTTATTAGAGAAAGGCCATCCAGTGACAGACAGCATCCACATGTGTACACTAAATATGCCTTGTGTGTTTTGTGCTCACCGTTGGCTCCATTTCATCCTCATCTGTCTCCTCTGCATTTTGTCTAGTTGCTGGGTGGCACTGCCTCTTCCTGTCACTGACTCTAGTCCACTCATCACAGAACAGATGCAAAAGATGATCCTCAGAAAGTGCCTGGCTTGCCTCAATATCTGCATCCTATAGAAATAAACATGATGAAATTGTTTATTCTAAAGCAATAGGCCAGTAACACTGCAAAAGAGATAACCACTATTATCCAAACCTGCACAGCTCCCTAGTTACAAACTCCCATGTCCAGTGATAAACAGGAGGGTCACAGAAAGCAATTCAAATTTAGCTACCTTGTAGTAGAGACGCTTTTGCTGAAATGAATGATTCAGAAGCTGAGACGCGCTACGTGGAGGCTCATGCCTCCTAGAATTCATGTTAGGATGGCATGCTCCCTGGAATTCCACAGGAATTTCACTTCCAGGGGAGGACATCAGTGATAGTTGAATTGGCATGTTCAACTGTGGATTCAGCAAGATCTTTACATCTTTACATCAATTTGTGTCTAAATTAAAAGACACATTGGGAGGCTGCAAGTTCCAATCCTGAGGATGGCAGTGACATTTGTGGCTGGAAGCCAAGGAAGCAAATTGTCTATGCTCTTTGGGTGGGAGGGACGGCTCACCTCTGTCAATCACAGAGACACTAGCTAATCATGGCTAGCTGTGAGTTCATCTATTCAAATAATGTGCAAATAGAGCTTTACTCTTGTGTTATGCATCTCTGTGACATACTATTACCACATTAGCCTTAACTCTCCCCAAGATAGTTGAGTTTATATGATCAGCTGGTGGGTGGGAACTGACCAACTGGGGAGAGAAAATGCTGTTTAACCCTCTACATCAGATGAAGACACAATTCGTGAGGCAAGGATTTAATTGAGAGATATTAAGAAGGACATGAACAGAGTTGAACGGTGCCCAATGCCAAGGCATGTGCCTGAGCCACATGGCATGCATCCTAGTTATTTTGAATATTAGCTGGCACGTGCATGCCATTTATGCCTTTATTGCATCAGTGGTGGTCTCACAAGATGGAGCACTACATCCAGAACACAAATTTTATAAACATATACACGCGTGTGTGTGTGTGTGTGTAATATGAGGTGTAATCCCCCTCCCCCATGATTTTAATTTTATTTTAATCTTTTCCAGTGTCATGGGGTAGTTTATGGTACTGTTGTTAATATAGAAAGACTGTTTGAGGTAGGTTCTACAGATGCAGTTCCATGATCTTAGGATAAATTCAAAAGAGGTTATAAGCAAAAATAAACTTTTTATATTGTGACCAGTAGGCAAAAACTGATCCTGTACCCTCAGGTCATGGTGGTTATAAGGCCCTCCAACTCTGGTGTCAATACAGCCTGGGTGAGTCTTGGTAGATATATCAGTTTTAGGGCAAGGAACACAGTTGAACAACAACAACAATAATATTAATAATAATAATAATAAAAATACAAATAATGATAATCCTTACAAAAACAATAGTGTTTCAGTGCTTTGCTCTTGAACCCATAGCAATATTCTGCAAACATTTTTTGTGTAACTAATATACACTATTATTTTTAAATCAGACACTCACTTTTGCTAAGGGTTTTACAAAATCTGATATCTTCATCTTCTCTACTTCACCTAAAACCTGTATATATAAAACCTTGCATGTAATGCAAGTAAAACTGAGCAGGTGCAAGTTTCCCTTATAAGGACAGCAAAGGAAACACCTGTTGTAACATGAGCACAGACAATGAGCTGAATTCTTAGCTATGTATCAAGTCTGTACTTGCAATGCTCTAGTAGCACCCACTCAGTTGGTCATTGTATTTTTTGTTAACAGAGGACTTTCCCCTTTTTCTGTTAAACAGCTACGACATTGCATGAGTGAGGGCACATGAATGGTCATACACAGCCATTTAATTATAAGCATAATATTTCTGTAGCTTTTATTAAGCAAAAGAAGTATGCATGAAAATGCCAGGTGTAAACCTTTGGAGACTGAAGAAAATGTTGTTTGGTCATTGCTCATTGGGACCATTAGTACATAGCTGAGACAAATACTATGATGCAAAAAAAAAAAAAACATGTAGCAAATTACAAGAAATCCACTCTGCTCAGTGGACTCCTGACATACCTGTCCATTGTAATCTGAGATGCAATGCTTGTCTCTCTCCACATAGCGCACACCAACAACAGAACCTTTTGCTATTCTTTCCTTCTCACACTCATTGTCGGAGAACTCAAAGTCCCACTTTTCTCTGTTCCGATGCAGGACTTTATGGCTGTAAGCATAATGCGGTCTTAGTCTGCCAGGTGTAGTCCAGCCCTGAGGAATGGATTGTAGAATCAGCAAAAAATAAGAGCATCACTGAAAAAAAGTCAAACTTAAAGCTTACAGCAAAATTTGCAATATTTGGAGGAAAAACAAACAAACAAACAAAAAACAAAAAACAAAACAACCTTAGCTTCTCGTTGACACTGACGCTGACGGCACTTCTGTCTTTTTTTATTGCTTCCACCAAATTTGGGCTTGTCTATACAGTAATCACAGGTTCCACAGTCTGCTTTGGCCGCACAGCCTTTACATCGTCCACAGGAGCGCCGAAATTTCCTCAGCAATCCCTATAGAAGACACATACACAGATGCAATGTCCAATGAACAAATGATTACACACATTGTTATGTGGCATTTTCTATTTAATCAATGAAAGAAACCCAAATTGATTTCATTTGCAATGTCTGGGCTATTCACTTAAGGATATAGCCAATGTTCATACAAATAAAACTTACCTGAATGCAAACTGGCACAGCAATGTACAAAAGACAAAGTTTGCTTTGAATAAAATATAGACTGGTAGCCACTGAATCTGATAAATTGACAATTCAATGCTAAACAAATTGACCATTCATGTACATAGCTGCATTTGAGGATAATATTAGATTAATTAGATTAGATTAGTCAGGATAATATAAGATAAGCCCACCAACTACAATGTGTGTTTAAAAAAGAAAAAAAAGAAAAAAAAAAAAAATCTGAATAATTCAGAACAATTTTCAATTGTTTAACAATGTACCTCTAGTTATTTTATACTACACAGTGAAATTCTCTTGACCAGTCATGATGCATGAACATGGTTAAATTAATTAAGGTAAAAGAAGGTGAATTATATTTCTTTACTGACATGCTAAGAATTCCTTTTGTTCTCAAATACTATTTGCATTCTTGAAGGTTCAGTTGTCTAATATGTCCCCCAAATTAAAAATGTGTAATTGAGTTCGAAAAAGGTGTTTTGCGTAAGAGTGTATACATAGCATAGCCTCCTCAAGCTACTTTACACTGATGGGATGCATGGAGTTTATAAACTAGACAACAGTGTAGGAGTTCCTGTGGCAGAAAGAATAATTTGAATAATTGTTCCTTGCACAGTGAATAACTGCATGTCTTTAAACAAATCGTCAAAATAATGTGAGGGAAGTTGGAGGACAACTAACCTGATTCTTTGGAATAAAATATCAATAAATACAATCGGGCCTGTTTCTCAACAACTTAAAAAAGCAATAAAAACAGGTTCAGGATCAGTAACAGGATTAATAGGTTTTCAAGGGTTAAAATGTACAATACAATAGAACACAAGGTTCTGTTTTAGCTTCCTTTTGTCACAGGGCATGTAAGACACTAAATGGAAGCACTCTGCACTCTTCAGCAGCATTCTGATCGACAAAGGGTAAAGAAAATATTTGCTCTTGAACTTCAAGCCACAGATGAATAAGAACTAGTGATAGGACAAAGCTTTTCATTCAGAAGCCAATATTCAGCTAAGGAAAATCGAAGAATGTATGCAAGACTTAAGAACTGATGTTTTTATTCATTTCTATAGTGTCATTTTGGTATCAAGAATTGAAATACCACATCTTGGTATTGCAACAACCAACCAGTAGTCATGAAATGCCATTTTATAACATTGATCATGGTGTGTCTTTCTCCATCATCTGTAAACATTATCCTCATCTTGAGTAACATAGATAACTAGTCGACCCAAATAAGCTTTAAGAAGAGTATACATTGTACAGCCTGTACAGCCTATAGTTGTAACTGTAGAGCCTAATAGCCTAATGCATAAATCTTACCTCACTGTCATTTTCTTCATAAAATGGTGACTGATCATCTGAGTCACTGTACTGTGGAAGAAATTTGATTATAGAACAAATATGCACATATTTTATTTGTTTATAGAAGTATAAGTAAAAAAAAATGTGACAATGGCAATATCACCTGTGATTCCTTAAAGTCTGGCAGTGATGGCTGAAAAATAATTGTAAAAGACAACTGCAGAATTGGTCATACTATAATGTAGAAAATGTCTAAATCTGAAGTAGAAACCAGTTTCATTATGTCCTGTTTGTCCCTGGAGAAGATTCATTATTCAGTCCATAATTCAGGTTTGGGGGTCCTTCCTTCACTTTTTTCAAATAAATTTATAGTTTAATCCCCCCTTTTATTTATTTGATTGGTTGGTTTTTTCAGGAGTATGGCTTTTTATTTTATTTATTTATCTTTTCTCCTCTTCCTCGCTCTCTTTGCAAACATAACCTAGACTTCCAGCTCCA
This sequence comes from Hemibagrus wyckioides, assembly GCF_019097595.1. NCBI lineage: Eukaryota > Metazoa > Chordata > Actinopteri > Siluriformes > Bagridae > Hemibagrus > Hemibagrus wyckioides. Next base: position 12,032,720 of record NC_080730.1, on the reverse strand, counting down.
GTTATTTTTTTCTGTTTTTCAATGTATTTATTTATTTATTTATTTATTTATTTTTTCTTTCTTCAATTATGCTTGGTGTTTAGCCTCTTTTTGACATGTAAGGCTGGCTTGGAGTTGGGGGTCACAGAGGTGTGTGTTAGGGGTTTATAAATAAGATAATGCAAGTATGCCTTGAAAAGCACACATTTACCTTGTATGTCATGTCTCTGTTTAAAAATCAATAAAAATATTGTTGAAAAGAAACCAGTTTCAAATTTCTAAGTGTAGCATTGTTTGTTTTATCAATCTTCATCAGCTCAGGAAATTTGTTTTTTTTTATCAGAGATTTTACAAATTTTAGAATTTGAAAGTTTACCATTTAGCAAACTCCATTCTTCCAGTCCTATCACCTAGGTAGATGATATGAGGCTATAGCTATAGTTTACCCAACATGGCAGAATGGTATTGTTTACACTATATGAGTAACAATCAATTACAGAGACAGTAAAGAGAAAATATATATATATATATATATATATATATATATATATATATATATATATATATATATATATATATATATATATATATTATATACATATATATATATATATTATATACATATACACACACGATCAGGCATAACATTATGAGCAGTGACAGAAAGTGAATAACACTGATGATCTCCTCATCATGGCACCTGTTAGTGGGTGGGATATATTAGGCAGCAAGTGAACATTTTGTCCTCAAAGTTGATGTGTTAGAAGCAGGAAAAATGGGCAAGCATAAGGATTTGAGTGAGTTTGACAAGGACCAAATTGTGGCTAGAAGACTGGATCAGAGCATCTCCAAAACTGAAAGCTCTTGTGGGGTGTTCCCAGTCTGCAGTGGTCAGTATCTATCAAAAGTGGTCCAAGGAATGAACAGTGGTGAACCTGCAACAGGGTCATAGACGGCTATGGTCCGCTCTAACAGACGAGCTACTGGGCTGAAATTGCTAAAAAAGCTAATGCTGGTTCTGATAGCAAGGTGTCAGAATACACGGTGCATCACAGTTTGTTAAGAATGGGGCTGCATAGCCGCAGACCAGTCAGTGTGCCCATGCTGACCCCTGTGCACTGCTAGTGGGCACGTGAGCATCAGAACTGGACCATAGAGCAATGGAAGAAGGTGGCGTGGTCTGATGAATCACATTTGCTTTTACATCACATGGATGGCCGGGTGCGTGTGCATCACTTGTCTGGGGAACACATGGCACTAGGATGCACTATGGGAAGAAGGCAAGCTGGCAGAAGCAGTGTCATGCCAATGTTGTGCTGGGCAATGTTCTGCGGGGAAACTTTGGGTCCTGCCTTCCATGTGACTTTGACATGTACCACCTATAAACAATCGATGTTGCAGACCATGTACACCCTTTCATGGAAACAGTATTCCCTTATGGGTGTGGCCTCTTTCAGCAGGATAGTGCATCATGCCACTAAGCAAAAATGGTTCAGAAATAGTTTGATGAGCACAACAAGTTTGAGGTGTCGTTGGCCTCCAAATTCTCCAAATCTCAATCCAATCAAGCATCAAGAAATGTGCTGGACAAACAAGTCCCACCTTGCAACTTACAGGACTGATCAACACGTTAGGCAGCTGGTTATAAAGTTATGCCTGATCAGTGTATATATGTGTGTGTATATATATATCATTGATAGGTGCAAGAAAGATTTGCTTACCTTGGAAGCCATGTTAATAGTTTCTAATCTTTCTGATCTCTACAGAAAACAATATAATTTAACTTTTTAAATATTCAAAATCAGTTACAGTTATATAAAAAGTTATTTTAATATTTTAATTTATTACTGAAAAACATCTTTCTTTTTAACAAAAACACAAAGTCAATGTTTTAATAGTACTATCAGAAAGGTCATACATACGTGGACTACTGAACCACTCTGGGCTAGAGGAAGCACATCATCTGCTCTCCTCTGGAAAAAAGGAGTTGAAGGTGAAAGAGAAGACCAACAAAAATACATGAAATAAATTAATCACATCTTCATTTCCTGCATTCTTTCAGGAATTTCCTCTTTACCTTGAGGGATGGACACAAGCACTTCCGCTTACGGCACCTAATAGGTCTTCGGTACTGAGGGTTTATTTTTCCATTCCTGCAGCTTGCACAAACCCCACAGTCCTCTGTGAGCTGACATGCTCGACAAAATCCACAGGGAAGCCACTGAGAACAGAGTCAAAGTTTACATCTGCACCTGAAAAAATACTGCTGACAATTATTAAACTAAAGACTTAGCATTACTTACTTTTCTAAATGTAATGTTGCGGTTATCTTTTGCTACACAAAGGGAGAGGGAGACAAACAAAATGCATCCTAAATGTTAAAAATGCATCCTCAACAATGACAAAGGCTACTTTATATAGTAACTATAACTTTTTGTGTACTAGTAAATGGATGTATTTTACAAGTTATTTTACAACTATTTGTTGCACTTACAAATACAAACAAAAATTTTGTTACTTACAGGCATTGCATGCTTTGCTGCATTTTTCACACATAGTCTGTCCCTCTACACTTGTAAATGAGTTCCTACATCTTACACAGACGCTGACAGAAAAGAATGCATACAGTAAATGTTTATTTTTTTCTCAATATTTCCAATTTAAAAACACAAATCACATGTAATACGCAAGAAGTGTACACTTTAGGCTTCCACACAATACAATATGAATGATTATGATACAGTAACAATTTGGAATTTGACTATACCTCTGAATCACACATCATACAATTTGATTTAGTAGCCTTGAATCTATAAGGGAAAACTTAATTCAGAAACTAGGGTAGTTCTACTTGCAAATAATGATCACTTGACTATTATAAAAGAGCTAGGGGTAATTCCAATTGCTTTAAACCTGTACTATTTTTACACATGCACACACATTGTCAATAATTTATGACTGATGCTTAACCCATAAGAACCCAGACCCCTTTCTCCTTCAAGCAAAATTATGGGGGACATAACACAAATAGGTAGACTAAATAGATGCCAAATAACACATTTCTGAATTTTTTTTTACCACCCCCTGCTGACAGAGATCTGTAATGTTACATATATGTCACAATGGGCGTTAAGCAGCTGGAACCATTTCTCCTTCAAGAAAAAAATTGGCAGACAAAACAGAGTAAATAGAAGACGTTTGAATTTTTTTTTCAAAAATACTGCCCCCTACTGTCAAAAATCTGTAATTTGACATCTGTCACTTTGGGTGTTAATGGTAAATTTATTCCTTATCTGAAAATAAATCAGCCTGACAGTGTTTTTTGCCTTTTTATTTGCATTTCCACAATATCATTACTAAGTTTACCTCTGAGGGTTAACAACAAAATAATTTTCTCAGATTTGTTTTACAAAACAAAAAATGTGCTAACTGAATAAAAATAAATAAAACTGCCTCATATTGGAGGGATTTTCAACAAGTTACTGTAGCTGTACAAACCTGACCAACAGAGTTATGTAGCAAACTTGATAGAACACATATCTCAGAAGAGTGTAGGAACAAAACTTGTTTATGTGGCAATAACCTAGGCCAAATGGAAAAATTTGAAGCAATTTCTTTCCTCTGTGAAACAAAGACGCACATTGCATTTCTCACAGAGGGTGGAAGTTGCATTGATTTTGCAGAATTTGCAACGACCACGCTTGTCATATTTCACAGGCCAGTGTGCAACCTGGTCCGTACGAACATCATCTGGAACTCCAACACAAACTCTCTTGGGAGGTGATCGTGGAGTTGTGGTGTTGAGTGATGGGCGGCCCCTTTGTGAATGCAGGAGAATAAGGCTAGTTGCAACCTCAGCCTGGAAGCTCCTTTGTTTCAGTGGCTTGTGGACACCAAGTAGTTTACAGTCACGGCAGTAGATCAGCCATGCATTGACAATGGCGAGCATTATGGTTTGCCAGAACAGGTAGAGGTACCACCTCCGTGACCTCATGTGGTACTTGTACCTTGCAACGCGTGCATCTTGGAGGTCAACCCCCCCCATGAACGTGTTGTACTCCTTCACAATGTGTGGCCTGTTAACTTCCACAAATGCTTTGTTTGATTTGCTCCAGCGTCGAGCTTTGTCTTGAGGTTCAACTGCACAGTAGGATGAGATCAGGGTAACAGATCTGTTGTCGTACCACTTGACAATGGTCATGCGTTCCTCTTTCTCCACCCTGGCATCAACAGATCCTCTACCTCTCTTGGCAAGACTTTTCTCATCTTCAAGCTGACAACCAGCCAAGCGATTGCTGCGGAGTGTTCCTACAAAGTAGATCTGTCGCTGAAGAAGCTCAAGCACCAGTGGTGCTGAAGAAAAAAAGTTGTCTGCAAATACTTTGTAGTTTTGGTTTGGTGGGAGAGTTTCACACAGCTTGACCACAATGTCACCTCCTATGCCAAGCAAGGTTTTTTTCCCAGTGCCAACTTCACAGACTGCAAAATCACAGAGGATTCCAGAGGAAGTGCAGCGGCCCCAAATTTTCAATCCCCATGGGTGGGGCTTGCCCTTGACATACTGCCTAATTGGGCTGTGAGTCCCTGTGAAAGACACCATTTGCTCATCAACAGAGTTGTACTCCTCTGGGGTAATCTCTAGGCATTGTTTGCGAAACATATCAAGCCATGGACGGATCTTCCAGCACTTATCCTCTACTTGCCTGTTTGACAAATCAGTGTTATCAGTGAAGTGTAGAGATGCCAGCAGGGTCTGAAAACGGTTACGTGACATGTTATCAGCCACCATGGCACACCTTGTGTCAGTTTCCCAGTAAGCACGATTTCCTGGCAGTTGGCAAAGACCCATGCGCAGGTAGAGGCCAATTAATATTTCTAGCTCCTTAACAGTGGTGTCAACATTGCTGTGATGTGCAGATTTTTGTACACTATACAAATTTGTTTGCTCCTTTAGTAACTCAAGCATTTCTGCTGTGATGAACTTCCTGAAATACCCCAGGGGAGTATGAAGATTGTCTGGGGGGGTGACACTCGGCCCTTTGAATGTGCACTCAGGGGCTTCAAAAGGTTTCTTTCTCCAAGAAAACATTTTGTTTTGTTGGGCAGTTGTATTTTGCTGCCCTTGGTTCATATCTGCCTGAGGGACTTCATCTAAATCACAGGATTCACTACAGTCTGTATCAACAGACTCATCATCCTCCATGTCTTTGTTACTGGGAGTGAAATCAGGGTCTTCAGCATCTTCATCTGAGCTACCTTCACAGCCCTCAAATTCACTGTCATCTCCCAGGATGACTGCCAGTACATCCTGAACCATGTATCGCTTCTTGTTATCCATACTATAAAATGACATATCAAAAGTATATTTGAATACTGAATTTAAACATGCTTTGAATTTAACAATAATGAAATATATTAACTAAATATCACTGAATCAGCTAAATTTAACTGAGCAGTTTATAATCTTAAAAGTTCAAAAAAACTAATGTGGCATATATGTCACATTGGTTTTTCTGTGACAATTTAAAGGTTAAATGGCCGATATTTATCTGATTAGTTTTATATGAATTTGTTCAAGAAATGTGTTCACAACAGGTTAAATGTAATAAAGGACATGGTATGTAAGCATTAGAATTCTTAAATGGTCAAATCTTACCTTTTTGCTAGAAGAAACAACCTTTTTAAAATTAGCTATATCCATCACATGCAGACATCTTGGAAATGTTGTTGAGGGAACACAAAATCACATGATCTATCACATGACCCACCAGGATGTTCAGTAGGTGTAACTGAGATTTCAGGAGTTAAAATCAAGGCTATAAAGCTATAAAAGGAACTTCCCAGGACATTTAAAGGACTTGTGACACCTTTGTCACCATGGGTTATAAAGGGTTAAATTCATTTTAATCATTGACTTAAGTAGCCAGATTGTTACTCCCCTAAATTTCACCAATCAACATGAGAAAAAAATACATAAATATGATCTGTAGGAAGCATACCCAAGACAGGAGTTAGATGGAATATAGGCAGGTCCATCCTCCAAGTTAGCAGGCACTTTTAAAGTCTGTGAAAAAAATCCTGCTTTAGAAGGCACATTCTGCCTTGTAGAGGCTGCTGGTTGGATTGAGAGAGGCTGATTGGGGTTCTCATTAGCTGTGCCAAGACTAGGAACACTGGAAACATCATTCTGACTAGAGGAAGGACTTAGGCTCTGCTGAGCAAAGTGACTGAGGCTATATGTAGGGCCTGGGCTATAGGTCCTGTCATAAGCCTCTGCTGCCTCATTGTGAAAGCTGGATTCCGAGGAGAATCCACAGTCAGCTGGGGAAGAGTGGTCCATCTTCCTCTTCTACATGGACAATATGAAAAGATCAACAAGTAGTATTATTTTCAAATTAAAATCAAAAGTGTCAAAACATTTATACTACTTAATATAATATATATATATATATATATATATATATATATATATATATATATATATATATATATATATATATACATACATATACACATATATATACATACATATACACATATATATACAGTATCTCACAAAACTGAGTACACCCCTCACATTTTTGTAAATATTTTATTATATCTTTTCATGGGACAACACTAAAGAAATGACACTGCTCCAATGTAAAGTAGTGAGTGTACAGCCTGTATAACAGTGTACATTTGCTGTCTCCTCAAAATAACTCAACACAGCCATTAGTGTCTAAACCGTTGGCAACAAAGGTGAGTACACCCCTAAGTGGAAAAGTCCAATTAGCCATTTACCCTCCCTGGTGTCATGTGACTCGTTAGTGTTACAAGGTCTCAGGTGTGAATAGGGAGCACTTGTGTTTGGTGTTTCGCTCTCACACTCTCTCATACTGGTCACTGGAAGTTCAACATGGCACCTCATGGCAAAGAACTCTCTGAGGATCTGAAAAAAAGAATTGTTGCTCTACATAAAGATGGCCTAGACTATAAGAAGATTGCCAAGACCCTGAAACTGAGCTGCAGCATCGTGGGGAAGACCATACAGTGGTTTTACAGGACAGGTTCCACTCAGAACAGGCCTCGCCATGGTCAACCAAAGAAGTTGAGTGCACGTGCTCAGCGTCATATCCGGAGGTTGTCTTTGGGAAATAGACGTATGAGTGCTGCCAGCATTGCTGCAGAAGTTGAAGGGGTGGGGGGTCAGCCTGTCAGTGCTCAGACCATACGCCGCACACTGCATCAAATTGGTCTGCATGGCTGTTGTCCCAGAAGGAAGCCTCTACTAAAGATGATGCACAAGAAAGCCTGCATACAGTTTGCTGAAGACAAGCAGACTAAGGACATGGATTACTGGAATCATGTCCTGTGGTCCGATGAGACCAAGATAAACTTATATGGTTCAGATGGTGTCAAGCATGTGTGGCGGCAACCAGGTGAGGAGTACAAAGACAAGTGTGTCTTGCCTACAGTCAAGCATGGTGGTGGGAGTGTCATGGTCTGGGCCTGCATGAGTGCTGCCGGCACTGGGGAGCTACAGTTCATTGAGGGAACCATGAATGGCAACATGTACTGTGACATACTGAAGCAGAGCATGATCCTCTCCCTTTGGAGACTGGGCTGTAGGGCAGTATTCCAACATGATAACGACCCCAAACACACCTCCAAGACGACCACTGCCTTGCTAAAGAAGCTGAGGGTAAAAGTGATGGACTGGCCAAGCATGTCTCCAGACATAAACCCTATTGAGCATCTGTGGGGCATCCTCAAACGGAAGGTGGGGGAGCGCAAGGTCTCTAACATCCACCAGCTCTGTGATGTCATCATGGAGGAGTGGAAGAGGACTCCAGTGGCAACCTGTGAAGCTCTGGTGAACTCCATGCCCAAGAGGGTTAAGGCAGTGCTGGAAAATAATGGTGGCCACACAAAATATTGGGCCCAATTTGGACATTTCCACTTAGGGGTGTACTCACTTTTGTTGCCAACGGTTTAGACATTAATGGCTGTCTGTTGAGTTATTTTGAGGGGACAGCAAATTTACACTGTTATACAGGCTGTACACTCACTACTTTACATTGTAGCAGAGTGTCATTTATTCAGTGTTATCACATGGAAAGATATAATAAAACATTTACAAAAATGTGAGAGGTGTACTCATTTTTGTGAGATACTGTATCACAACAATAATGTTCAAGATTGCTATGCATTAAATCAGTTGACAATGGTATTCTTAGTCCCTAAGATGCCAAAGCACTTCTGTAAGTTGCTCTGGTCTGCTAAATATTATAAACAGCATGTTCTGTATATAAATGTGCAGAGCATACTAATGGATTACAAAGAAAGCCATTCAATATCTAGTTTCATTTGAGACCCATCATTAATTAATGTGAATTAAGGTTGTTTTTATAATACATTAGAGTAAGTGTACATTACTGCATATCAATTAAATATTTTGAAGAAAAAAAGAGTCATTTATTTTTAGCATGTTGAATGGCTAAATGGCTGTAAGATTTTTGTTAATTGTTTGCTTCCATATTTTTTGGCCTGCTTTATATTGAAACATATTTTCAAACTGTTTCCTCACCTTCATTCCTTTTTTTGAAGGTTCATCAAGAAACCTCCCTGTTTTGAAGTCAAAGTTGGTAAGGTCCACAATATTCCCAATATATTTGAGCAGTTCGATCTTACTTCTCACTCTTTCACCTTTGGGGCTTAAAGGGACATTACTGGTCAACAGTAACATAGATTTATAAAGGTACACAGTGAAGGAAACAGTACATTTACAGGCAAAAAAATATTTTTGTCAAATATACCTTAAGTAGTAGACATCTCTCTGTCCCACACTCAGACCAGAACGGCGAAGAACAACTTTGCGTTTCCAGCCCTCTCCCAGAACAGCACAATCTTCCCAGCCATCATCAGAGCCAAATCGCCACTTCCTTTTCCTTTTCCTTAAAAATATGAGTCTATTTATTTATTCTCCATGAGCTGAACAGCTAGCACAACAATTCCATTTTAAATCCTGAATTTTTCTGTATTATACTGCTAATTTATCTTAAACCAATATGAACATACCCCACAGCACCACCTCCACCTCTTCTTCTGTAGTTTCTCTCGCTTCCAGCTACACTGCCGCTTCTCTCACTCTCTCCAGCCAGACTTTCCATCTCAGCATCTCTGGCCCCATCTATATCCCAGCTCTGAGCATCGTCGTCGTCCTCCCAGTCCTCCTCCAGAGGCTCAAACCAGTCCACGGGAGGATCATCCAGACTTTTTAGAGGCTCACATTCACTTCCTGCTTGTCCAGCACTGGTGTCTTCCTCTCCTAGCTTCTCCATCACTGAAAAGTAGTCTTAAAAACTGGTCTATTCCACAAGAACAATTAAATCTTCATATCACGGTTCTCTTGCCAGATGCCCAAAAAGTCGCTTTAATAATGTTAACAACCGCTACAGGTTTAGTAATACGAACTTAAGCAAGTTAGGTGAAGCTATAACAGAGTTTGACTGCTCGACTGGACTGCAGTGTATTCCTCTGCTCATGCTGTGAACATTTTATGACTTGAACGTTAGGTAAACGCTTAAGTAAGTAGCTGGCTAACTACCCAGGTAATTGTATGCAGATAGCTGGGCCGTTTCGTGTTAAACAACGTAGCAAACACTTATCTTTTTCAGTACCACTATTCAGAACAGCCGAGTAATGAGTCTTACCTCACAGTTTACCTGGGACAGCTTACTAAAGGCGATGTTCACCGTGCCATGCTCAGGGTAATAGATTATTGACCGGAGCCTCGTTTTAGCATGAGCATTAGCTAACCAATGGTCCGAATGTGAGCATGGAGACAAAGTGAAAAGTTCTCGGACACGATAAGGTGTTAAAATTACAGTCTTACAATAAATCACAATAAACAATGCAACTGCATTTAAAAAGCAGATTACATTATATTACAGTTCACGCGTTTCACCAACACATCCGGTAATAATTCAAAAAGACCGGAAACGGAAATGTTTTTTAACTGTGCCCGGTTTTTTTAATCCGCTCTCGTGAACTGTGTACATTTTTCAGCTCGAAAATTAGAACACGCATCAATACAAAATAAAAACATACTAATATAATACTTCTGAGTGACTTTGACAAGGGCCAAACTGCGATGGCATTGTTGCATCTATCACTGCTTAAACGCCTTCATGGTGTTCCCCAATGGCAGTGGCCTTTACGTGTATGCGTGTTATCACACACACAGAGTTTGACATTTTAAACTGATGTGTCTAATCACAACAGGCATGTTTTTTTATGTTAAAAGAAACCTTTTTTTCTGAAAAGGGTACATACTAAAGTTCAAGAAATTTTCATTAAACAAGTTGTATTTTTTTGTCTCTCCCAGACAAAGATTTCAAAGCAGACAAGATGTGCTGTTCAAGCTATTTTGAAGAAGCACAAAGACAGGCAATTGAGGACCACAAACTCAGTGGAAATTTAATGCAGCAGATGGGACACATCATGCTTATTTCATTTCAACATCGGAAGATATCCAGAAGTGCCACCAGTGGGACTCAAGTACAGCAATCTACTGTCTGGAGAGATGTGGCCAGAAGTGGTCAGAATTGCAGCCAAAAAGCCATACCTCTTACGTAGAAACAAAGCTGAGTGACAACTTTGTATGAATACATAGGAACTGGGGTACAGTAAGATGGCAGGTGCTCTGAAAGGCTGAGTAAAAATGTAAAATATTCGGCTGTAGCAGGAGGCTGGTTGTTTGCCGAAGGGCTGGAGAGCGGTATAATATTGAGTGTCTGCAGGCAACGGTGAAGCATGGTGGAGGTTCCTTGCAAGTTTGGGGCTGCATTTCTGTAAACTGAGTTATAGATTTGGTCAGGATTAATGGTGTCCTCAATGCTGAGAAATACAGGCAGATATTTATCTATTATGCAATACCATCAGGGAAGCATCTGATTGACACATTTATTCTGTAGCAGGACATCGAACCAAACATACAGCCAATTAAGAAAGTCATTAAGAACTATCTTGAATGTTAAGCCTTCAGATCGCATTTTTGCTTAAATTGCTAACTTTTTGAAATACAATGTATGAAAATGTAATTGACATTTTCACATTGTCACATTTTTTTTGACATTTTGCATCCAAACTACATTTAAATTTACTAAGACATTATTCATTAATTGAATGCAGTGAAGCTGGTCCTTGAGGCAGTCTTTACAAGCACAAACTGAACAACTATTCAGAAGCAGCAACCTCAAAATAACACCATTTGAAGCACACCTTCATTTCTCAAAGTGACAATTTATTTTTGGGCTGACTTTACCATAATATAGCCACACTTTGTATCATAAATAAAAATTAAGCACCAGGTGCAGATGATAGGAGAAGAACTTGTAGAAAATGTTTTAGAAAGGTCACATCCACCACATGAAGACATAAAAAAATAAAATAAAAATTAACACCATTAATTACACAAGGGTGGGGAGGAGGAGTTACTCAGCACATCACTATCTGTCTTTGTTGCTGCGTAAATCGGTGGTCAGTGGATCATGCTGAATGGTTTGGTGCAACATGAGGGCCAGCAGCCCTGCTCTGTTAGTCATTGCTGTTCTTACGTTACGTTCCTGTTCAAACAGCTCATCTAACTTGTACCACTGTTAAAAAAAAAAAAGAGAGAAACAATAAAATGAAGAGAAACAGTACTATTATGAAAGCAATATGCAGGTACTTTAACACATGCACAGGCAGAGTATAATCAGGTAGGCTTAATGTTGACCCACCACTCGAACACGCTCAAGGTCTACTTCTGCTCGTCTGAGTTTCTCCCAGCAGTAGTGTCTGTTGCATTTGCGCTTAGACATTCTGCAGTACTCTCCTGTTGGCTCAAAGACATTGCATACTAGAGGACATCCACACACTTCATCCACTGGCACCTGCAAGAAAGACACAAACTGATGCAAGGTTTGGCAGTTTCATACACTTATTTTAAAGGGACACACCAGAAAAATTAAATTACATATATAAAATTCAATATTCTAATTACATATCTTGGAGGTTGACAAAAAAAATTGAAAAGAATACTATGGTTATGTGGATATTTGGGTGGGAGGGAAATGGGGAGAGAAGATGGTGTTTACTAGACAACATGTTCAATATGCTCATAAATATCCATACTATGGTGGTGGTAGCTCAGTTGGTTAAGGCTCTGGGTGGAAGATCGGGGTTCAAGCCCCAGTACCGCCAAGCTGCCACTATTGGCACAAAATCAATCTTGGGGTCCTTCTTTTTGCAAGTGAGGTGTTTTAGGAATAATGCAGAGTAATGGATAAAAGCACAGTGTTATTGCTAATAGTTAGAATCCCTTCCTCCGGTCACACACAGATACACACGCAGACAGCTACTCTTAGATTATGAGACTAGGATTTTACCTTGGGGTCTCTGGAATGTTCTGGACATAAAACTTGAAGCCTCTTGCAGTAGGTTTTACTCTGAGGGTTATACACATCACAAAAGAGTCTTGTTGCCCTGGTAACACAATGCACAGAATATGTGTAAGTACTTGTATCAGTTGAATTTACATCTTTAAATAAAATGATAATGCTTAAAAAAATCTTTCCTACCCTTCTATACGTGTTGGGAAAATAGAACCAAAGGATGTCTGGCTTTCATACTGCCCATGTAAAACAAAAAATGTGGTAAAACATCTAGTGTACTTTTAACATTTGAGTAACTCATGAGCACAGATTTAAAAACTCACTTTAGCATAGCACCTCTCCATGTGTCTCATTGCCACCTTAGGGTTAATGGGGTGACTGCAAGACACACAAAATATTTGGAGATCTGTGTCCTCACTCTCCGTTTCGTTCACCTGCAGAGGGACACAGAATGCAAACACCATTGCTAAAGCTTACTAAAGCAAAGAAATGCTTGTCCATGGACACAAAGTTCCCACCTCCTCATCCTGCTGAACCACTTGCTGCTTGGCTTTAGCGATGATTCCCTCCAGCTCATGAAAGCGTCGCTCCATTTCAGCAAGGCGCATGCGAGCAGCCTGTTGTTCCTTACGAATCTGCTCCAGTTGCTTTCTGCCCAGCTCCTCAGCAATGCATGGACTCTGCTGCCACTGTTGGATACGCTGTGGAAGAATCTCGTAGATCCGACTGCCAAACCAGCAAGCACACAAACCAGCACATTTTGTAGTAGAAAGGTACATTTAGAGATAAAGGTAAAATGTAAACACACATAAATAAAAATGTGTATATAACCTACTTGGCTGCTAGCTTCATGCCACAGTCCTCTGAGCAGTATTTTGAGTTGGGACGTGCCATTTCAATACAGCTAGGTCCCAAGCACTGATGCAAGTCTCCGGTGTAACGGCCATCACTTCTGTCACTGTGCCTTGTACGGTCTTTATGCTTCTGTTTTTGCTTGTGCCTGCGAGATTCCTTCTGGAAAGGACCACCAAAGCAATGAACTGAAAACCATGACCAAGAATCAAGTTGTAACACATGCATGTTTGGTATCACAACGATTGTTGTACCTTTTTGTCAAATTTCTTTTCACGCCGCTTAACATGCTTGACTTTTATAGCTTTCTTGCATTGGGCAGGGCTGTACACTGGACCTTCTTCATCCTCACTGCCCCACGGCTACACCAGAAGTACAAAAGCAAGTTGCATAATGCATCACTGTGTTATTTAAAAAGATGCTTTGATTTAAAAAATGGTTTGAAGGTTCTTGCCAATGTATTACCATATTCTGGTCCTTGTATCGTGAGTACAGCTCCATCTCACCATCATTATAATCATCTGAATATCGTCTGTCTCGGTGCATCCTATTTTCTGTCCTCTCATGCATGAAAAACTCTTCATCTCGAACACGCAGCATTTTCTTAAGAGATCACAATTAAAGATACACAGCATTTAACACATATAAGTACAAACACAGTAACTGATGTGAAGAACCTTTTTTACAGAATGCTCCTTTGGCTTTGTCTGTGGTCATGGAGCTCATATTACCAACAGCCGGGTGACAAATGAAAGACAATTCTTGAATAAATGAATGAACTATCATAAGTGCAGATGCTTTTACACAGGTCTACTACATTACACAATTAAGCTATTATCCTCCTACCATGCTGAGTGGTGTGTATGAAAATGTTGAGCACAACCAGTTGACATTTATTTTTAATATCAAAAGGAAAATACCCTAGTTTTCTCTGAAAAGTTAGGTGGCTCCTGAATGTCACAGCAGAAAATATTCATCCTAACATAGGGAAAGTCTAAGTTGGAATCCTGACGGTGTCACAGTCTGTGTCCGAGCCAAGAGAGCAAATGTGGCCAAGACTGGCCACTTGCCAGATACTTGATGTGCTTCACAAATTACAACACCACAAATAATCAACTTACTCATAGCAAGTAATGCAATTACCCTTGCACGAACTACACACTGCCGTAGTCGACATTTTTGCCGGATTTTGTTTGGACCCCCAAATTTTTTCATGTCCTTGCAGAAGTCACACTGCGCACAGTCCTCAGTACGTCTGCAGGGTTCACACTCACCACACATGCGTGCAGAACGTTTCACCTGCAACAAAATACTTGCCTTTGTTATATACAATTGTATATAATTGTAAATAAATATGGTATCTAACATGGATATTTAACAGGCATTTCAAAGACGTATGCAACTTTACTAACAGACAGATCAAAAAAACAAAGATTGGGAAAAAAAACTCAGGTAAAAACTGTGAACACTCACTTTAGATCCACGGCGCTTATCCAGTTTGAAATCTGGAGCACTGGACCGTTTCTCAACTCTCTCTGGTTCCATCTCTTTTTCACGTGATTTTTTTGACCGGTATTTTAATTCAAGAGAGGGATCCATTTCTGTCAGATACAGAAATACTAACTTTGAATGTAGTTCCATTAACCCTGGAGCCTATGTGCAGTTTCACATGAGACAGGATTTGTGATAAATATAAAAATTTGTGATAAACCATCATATATCCATCATTCCCTAGGACCACCTTACATAGCTGGTTGTGTTTGACAAGGGACCCTAGTGGGTATATTTCTGCCACATTCATTGCAGTGGGAGGGGTACAATTAACCTTTCCCAGTCTTTAGTAGAAGGACTGTGAAGCCCTAGGGACATGTAATAGGGGACCCACCCAATCAGACCATGATAGCAATACTAGTCAAAAGCCTGCCAGCTGATACTTCAGAGCAAAAATAGCAGCTGCACACATGCACACAAGGTGAGAAGGTTCGAGGGAGATATGGCTGTATGACAGAACAAAATATTTGCATTAAACACATCCGAATCATTTTTGCAATGTCTCGGTCATGCATCCACAGCAAAATTATTGTTAGTGCCTCTGATAATTAGAAGAGATAGAATAGAGCTCAAAACACTCTAAGAGTGTTTCCAGCCTTTCTAAATGGCAGCAATCATCTGGCAAACAAGTGACTATGTTGTGATCCTTTTGACTAAACAAAAGAGGATGGGCTACTTACCCTGACACTGCTGGCAATACCACTCTCTGATACCCTTGGCCATTTTCTCAGTCACGTTTATGCAATGTCCATGGAACCACTCGTTACACTTATCACAGCCACTGTGGACACAAGACTGAGTAAACTAGCGGAAGAGACAAAATACACTTGTACACAGGCTGCAAACTGCACTAAGGTAACAGCACACTGATCTTACATCATGAAACAGTTGATGTCTGGTTTCCGACAGATGCAGTATAGAGGTGGTTTCTCGTTGTCCATTGCTGGCAGTTGGTCCATATCTGACACTTGACAATCCTTAGGAAAGATAAACCTAACACAAACGTCTAAAGGGTTATTAGTGAACTATTCCATTATAAAATGCACAAAATTTGGTAATTAAACTCTCTCTCGTTCAAAGGCATTTAAACACAAAGCAACCCGAAAAACAGAAACAAGGTCAGCTTTTTCACTCACTGGCCAATAAAACAGCCCAGTAGATTTTTGTTAAGGACGTTGTGTTTACACTTTTTAAAAATTATTTCTTTATACACAGATTTTTTTCAATGTATAATGAGTGAGACGCAATAGTGGACACCATAACAGTGGAATCAGTCATGGAGAGCTCCACGTGAGAAAAACGCATAACGAGCGAATTGCAACTGAAGCTGAGCTTTAATGTTTCTGTCTAATAATTACAGCTGCATAATAATTCATCTGTTTTATTTACATCCCTGATCATTATCAGTACTGGTTAGATTAGCTAAAATGTTCGAGCAAGACTAGGTAAGCTAGCCAACAATCCCTGTCACGACATGGATTCTTCTAGTCAGTTATAAACACAGGACAAAGTTACTTCTTACTATACAACAAGACAACGACTCAAAACTATTAACTAATGCTATTTATTTATTTTTATTTCTGCTAGCTGGGGGTCGTACACTCACCAACGGCGCTAATTAGCTAAAAATTTACACAAGGCGGAGTATTCAATTAAAATACTCTTCAGTGACCGGTCGTCTTCTAGCAACCTCTATTTGGTTGTACACTTAAAACCTGTTCAGCTATTCTATATAGCAAAGAGTAAGAGTATGAGTTAATAAAAAACAAAACAAAACAAAACAAAACAATAAAACCACATACCCAGCAGTTCAACAATCCTCCTCCTCCTTCTTCTTCTTCTTGTTTGAACTGAAAAATATTGTAACCTCATGGAGTATTACTGCCACCTACAGAACAATCAGATTATTAACTCAAATCCCGTCACACGTTCCTGAAATAATCCAAGTTTTAATGGAAAAATATTAATCCCCTAAATCTTTTAAATTCAAAATATAACTATTGTTATTTAGAGTGTATATTTAACGGAAATGACAACACATCAAAATAACCGAAGATCATGCAGTATTTGCAGAGCTTTAATAACTCAAATAAAACAAAATACAAATCATTTGTAAATAAATTGTGTTAATGTTTTGGCTAAATAACATTAAGAACTTTTTGGTTTTCACAACTTTTGACACTGGGACAAAGTTTAATTATGAAAATGTAACATTAAAATGAGATAAAAAAAACAAAAATGTCTATTATCTATTATGTTAAGAAATGAAACAACCATCATGCGCTGCAGATGAAGAAAGATAATGTTGTGCGCGTGCGCATGCGCGGCGGAAATCGCAGCGGAAGAGGACAGGAGCTACGCCTTAACGAAAACATCAAACATCACCGGTACGGCTAATTAATGAAAGATTATTTTGTTTGGAATACTATCGTGATACATTCTGCCCTAAAACTGCCTTCCTTACACAATACGTTGACTAAAATAATTGACCTATGTTTACCTTATGTTTAATTATCAGGTACGCTAGCGAGATAGCTAACTAGTTAGCCTGTAAGGAAAGTCTATGCTTCAGTTCAGTTGTCATGAATACAGAGCTGATCCGCGGTGTGTACACTGGAAGAGATGATTTCTGTATTTCAGTATTCTACATCTGCTGAAGAGCTCGTTTTTCAGTTTCCTCTACCTGTCAGTACTGATTCTGTTTCTGATTCAGTTTCACTATATTCTTAATTCAGAAGCGTTTGTTTAAGTAATATTTCTAGTCATATTTAAGTAATATTTCTCCTTCGTTTTCTCAGTTTATATTATGTTGACATAATTAAGGGGAATCTGAGTGAACATTAATGAGATGGAAACCACGGACTCACCTGTTGTCACATCTTTACATCAGAGTGATAAAAATGAAATGCAATCTGAAAATAATATAGACAGTATCACAGAGGTGGAAGATCACATGACTCTCCCAAGAATAGAAAGAAGTAAAGAGACAAAGCTGCTAGACACTCTCACAGAAAACAATTCAAACCCCAGATATCTTCCTGTGGACATTCAAAAAGAAGAGGCTGTTGTGTTTGATGTATCAGAAACTGTTAAAGCTCCGGAGGACGGCGGCCATGAAGACTCAGGTGAATTTGTTGTGGCCATGTTAGCTCGAGGAAAACTGGAAGAGCAGGATGTGTGCAAGAGAATTTCGCCCCCAATCTTAGAAACTTCCCTAGAGGCTTCTACTCACTGGGACGAGGATGTGACTGCAGAGACCTGGAGACAGCACCGGAAGCATGTGTTTGTACTGAGTGAGGCTGGGAAGCCCATCTACTCCCGCTATGGCAGTGAAGAAGCCCTCTCCTCCACCATGGGTGTTATGATGGCTCTAGTGTCTTTCATTCAGAGTGGGGACAATGTCATTCGTTCTGTTTACTCAGGTATTGACCTTCTACATTGAGTGAAATTAATAAATG
Organism: Hemibagrus wyckioides; assembly: GCF_019097595.1. Taxonomy (NCBI): domain Eukaryota; kingdom Metazoa; phylum Chordata; class Actinopteri; order Siluriformes; family Bagridae; genus Hemibagrus; species Hemibagrus wyckioides. The sequence goes on along the minus strand of NC_080730.1, from coordinate 12,014,461 downwards.
CAACAATCATAAGTTGTTTATTTTAAAGAAAACTGATAAGTATTCAATATTTACACCTTATTGTGTAAGACATTTTATAGGCTTGCAAGGTGATTTGCATATAACACTTACGGTAGTCCAAATTAATGACAGCCTTCCCTAGATTCTGAACAAAGTTGGTCAGGCTTATAATCAAATCATGTCATATTTTATCATAGCAGATTTAATGGTTTCAGATATCAAATGTTTACCTTCCATTCATATCATGTGGGACAGCAGGTGAATTGATTTTAAATGACTCTTCATTTTTGATTTAACCCTTCTATGTGATGCTCTTGTGCTATAGATGAGCATACAGTGGTCTTCATGCAGCAGGGGCCTCTGGTGCTTGTCTCTGTCTCTAGCACCCGTCAGTCTGAGCAGCAGCTACGCAATGAACTGCTTTATGTCTATAACCAGATTGTGAGCATGCTCACCCAAGCCAGCATCACCCGCATCTTTGAGCACAAGAAGAACTATGACTTGCGACGCTTGCTAGCTGGCTCAGAGAAGATCCTAGATGGTTTACTAAACCTGGTTGACTTTGACCCTAGTTTCTTGCTCTCAGCTGTGCACTGTCTACCTATTGCCTCTTCATTCAGGGACTCCCTTAGCCAGATACTTCAGAAAGCCATCACTCCCAACCTAGTATTCTCTATCCTCATTGCCAAGAACCAGCTGCTGACCATTGCGCAGGAGAAGATGGTGATTGAGGATGCTAAGCTGGATCCTTCTGACCTTCACCTGCTGCTCAACCTTATTGGTGCCTCGTCTGCATTCCAGGCCGGTGAGATCTGGACCCCGATCTGCCTCCCCAGCTTTAATCCTGACTGTTATTTCTATGCCTACATATCCTACCTGGACCCACCTGAGTGCACTGTGTGCCTGCTGCTGCTCTCCACAGACAATGAGGCGTTTTACGCAGTGGCAGAGTGCAAGAGGAAGATTGAGGAAGCCATGCAGGCCCAAAATGCTCTGACCTCCATTGCCAAAGCTCAGTCGTACAGCGTTAGTCAGGTGGGAGTGTCTGATCTCCGGCACTTTATGTACAAGCCTTTTGATGTTCCAGACAACCACCATCAGCTGACGCAGTTCACCAGGTAAACTCAAGAAAAATTATATAAAGACCGCTAATTATTCTTTTGCAGTTACTTTTGTAGATATACTTAAATCATCACAGTCTGATTTGTTCTTGTGAATGAATAACTTATTTGAATTGTATCAGAATTGATTAGAACCTATTTTCAGTAATTTGTGCTGACCAGCCTTCTCTCATCTTTGTAAACTATTTCTAGTGTTATTATTGGCATTAGAAGTGTATACTTACTGATGCAGCCATGTAAAAATTCAGTATATAGCAATTATATAGCATAAAAAAAAAGTTACTCAACCCACCCATATGAGTTGAGGTCAGGGCTCAGTGTGAGTCACACCAATTCTTACACACCAACCTTGGCAAATCCTGTCTTCAAAATCCACTATTTTTGCACAAAGCATTTTCATGCTGTAACTTTTTTAGATCTCTTAGTTACAGTGCAGGGAAATTGTAATGCTACATCATACAAAGATTACAATTGTGGCAACAGTTTTGGGATGGCCCACAAACTAGGTGTGTTGGTCAAGTGTATTTTTTATTATTATTATTATTATTATTATTATTATTACTACATACAATTAGCTAAAAATTATAGCTTATGTCCTCCTGTACTGCTTTCTTGTTCTTGTGATTATATTTTCTAAAAATTCGTTAAAAAGAAAAAAAAAACGTGTATCTGACATTTAAGCAGTCTTTGATTGTTTCTAGCCATAATCAAGTACATTTTACAGTTAAACTGTGCAAAAAAACTGTTCAAAGGCACAGGTACTTCTTAAAGGTACATCTTAATTTGTACATTTCTGCCATTATTGACTTTATTGAAAGATGTCTCCTTGACACAAGATTACATTTGACCTGGCTGTACTATACCTTTTGGTGGTTGACCTGAAAATTGCATCTATTTTGTAATGCTAACATCAGTAGTTGTATATAAAATGGAAATGGGTGAACCATGGTTTGCCAAGCATGTCCTGTGCACTTGGTTACATTTCTGTTTGCTTTTGGCTCTTAGCCCAGAGATGGAAGCTCCTTACGACAGTGAGGAAGAGAAGATGAGGCTGCTTGACCTTTACAGAGATATGCATGGCCGGATACACAACACTTCACGCCCTCTTAAACTCATCTACCATGTGGGGTTGCGAGAAACCCTGCTGGCCTGGGTATGATGAATATATTGGTCTAGTTACTTTTATCAAGTCTCATGTTCATAGTCCAGTTGTTTTGCTTTTTTGGCTTTTAGTCCACATCTCTGGTAAATTCATGAATCAGAAACTGGATTACTTTTCTATAACAGCAGCTTTGATAGATGAATTATAAACAACCAGGGGTGGGGTGGTGGGATGTCATCCCTGCCATTATATAGATTTGCCTTCAAAAGTAGTAAAACTGCAAGGCCAATTATATCGTTACTTAAAACATGGCACATTTGTTGTCAGCCCACCTGATTTCTAGGCGAACCAAAGTAAACTAAATTGCTTGCAATAACTGCATCAAGCAAGCGACCCACTGACATCACCAAACTATTTTACTGCATTATTCATTTGTGATGATTTTCTCGGCTTGTACTTCAGCTTCTATCAGTTTTGGGGAGTTCAGTCTCCTCTTCAGGAGGTGTAATGCATGCTCAATTTTGTCAGTTGAGTTTGCTGATGGACTTGGATAGTGTAAAACCTTTCACTTTTTCTCTTGAAATCCTTGTGTGGGCAGTGTGTTTTGGATCATTGTTTCTCTGCATGATGCTGTTCATCCCAATTACATTTCTCTGTAAATTGGCAAAAAGGATGTTTCTATAGACTTCTGAATGCTACCATCATGAGTTACATTGTCAATTAAAATTTGACTCATTTTTATATTTCTTCACAAATTCCAGTCTAGCCTTCGTTTTCTTACTGCTTGATGAGTGGTTTGCATCTTGCTCTGTTAAGTCTTCTTTGATTGGTGGATTGTAATAACAGTTCTGTGGAGGTTGTTTTTTGATTTTTTGGACTTTTATTTTCTCACAATGTTTGTCATCAACTGCTCCCCTTTTCATTGATCAAGCTGTTCAATGTCTGTTTTTTAGTACAGCAGTAATTTATTTCTTTTTAAGAACATTCCAGATTATTGTTTTGGCTATTTACAGCCCTCATGCAATGGCTGTGATCGATTTTCCCTATTGTCTCTGCTTCAAAACACTTTTCTCCCACAGACTCTGGTGTTTATGCTGGTTTATCCTTTAAAACAGTAAGGCAAAGCCTTTGTCTTCACTAGTAAAACCCAGGACTCAAACCAAGAATAGCCATTTAGATCTATTAATTTAATCAATCTATCAGTGCAAACCTGGGCAAAACCATTTCAAAACATGTTTGTGTTTTTTATCAATTAAAAAATGGTTGGGTTCAACAAAACGTGCTATAATTCTGATCTGTCTTCAGCGTATAGCAAAAACAAAAGAATATTATACACCAGCCAGCCATAACATTAAAACAACTAACAGCTGCCATGAACAACATTGACCATCTCATAACAAGGGGACCTGTAAAAGTGTAGGATATGCTAGGCAGCAAGTGAACAGACAGTTCTTGAAGTTATGTTACCAGCTAGAAAACAGGCAAGTGATGACTGGGTCAGAGCATATCCAAAATGGCAGGTCTTATGGAGTGTTCGCAATATGCAGTGGTTAGTGCCTACTAAAAGTGGTCCACAGAAGTAATGACAAATCACTGACAGGGTCATGGGTGCCCAAGGCTATTTGATGCAGGTGAGGAAGGCTAGCCCATCTTGTCTGATCCCACAGAAGTGCTACTTTAGCAAAAACTGCTATAAACATTAATGTTGGCTATGAGAAAGGTGTCAGAACACTCAGCTTGCAGCATATGGGCAATTGAAGAAAGCCTGGTCTGTTGAATCATGCTTTCTATTGGACACTGCAGAAATTGTTCAGGAATGGTTTGAGGAACATAAGTGTTGAATTGGCCTCCAATTTCCTCAGATTTCAATATGATTAAGCATCTGTATAATGTTCTTAAACGAGTTTAGACAGCATTCAAACGAGACATTAACAGCATTTTACTTTAACATAAAAATATATATTATGTCAAAAAATATATATATCTTAATCATTGACATAGAGCTGTTAGCTGTTTAACATTTATGCAAAGAATCTTTAGAGTCAGTGACATAGGAAGCTCTTCAGGACCTTCCTACCTGGTGGTTTCTTAGTAACATGTCTTAAGAGAGAGGAAAAAGACTTGCTGCTAAGGGAACAACTGCTATAACATGATTGTGGGGAACTAACAGAAACTTTTTGGGACTGTTCCAAAACATTAAATGTACCTATAAATGGACAAAATTGATCAATAAACAAAAATAAAAAATGTTGGCAAATCCTTGTCATATAAAAGTAATAATATGCATTGGAATGAGCCGTTATAGAAAAATAATCCACAGAGTGGTAAGTAACTATACTTCACAGTCTATTTTGAGTTATTCTTTACTTATGATTCTGTTAATTGCTGTCAGTCATTCATGGTATCAGCATAATACCTAGATTTTGTTGGTAAATGTAAAGCGATTAAGCGAGTGGTTTAATTTTTTCACTGCAGGTCACAACCAAGTTTGAGCTGTATACTTGCTTCAGCCCTCTTGTAACAAAGTCCTGTGCCATCAATGCTATAACAAAACTTCTGCGGTGGGTGAAGAAGGAGGAGGACCGTCTCTTTATACGATATCCCCCGAAGTACTCAACCACACCCAATGCAAGCAAAAGCTAAGAGTGGTGCTCAGATGAACTCTGTCAATAACAACATCCTGTGTTGGAACTGACACTCAGAACTTTTCAGATGGATATGGATTACGCTGAGCACTAAATTCTGCTCAATACCTCAGCAGCACTGAAGAAGTTTTACTTTATTATTTTTCTCATTAATAGTAATGTTTAGAATATTTACAGTCCTAACTTAATGTCTTTGGATAATGAAATTTTTTTTTTCGTACATAAATGATCATGCATCAAACAATTGAGGCATTAGTCACCATGTTACCTTTGTTAGAACAGCGGCTGGAAATAGTGTTCTGTCTCCAGATTAACATAAACTTAATTTGAAGAATTAAATAGTGGTAGCATGTGATTCAAAGATTGCCCAAACTATGTTTATATTCTCAAACCTTTCTTTCTTTTTTCCAATGTCAGAATGTTCTATAAAATCGAGCTGTTTGACACTTGGCCAGGTCAAGAATAATGAAATAAATTTAATTGAGAGGGGCCACTAGGCTTGTGCAATATCAACATCAACAAATAACAATATTATTGTCCCTGCTGTATTATTGTCCCTGTGTTACAGTGAGACAATATCCAATGATGTTTATCACAGATTATATTAGTTATATACACCTGTCAACTGATTTGTGTAGGAATAAAAAGAAATGAAATAGGCCTTAACCAAGTGTCTCATCAAACAATTTACAAATGATAATTACAAAGTGATTAAATGCATGTTTCTTTTTTTTTCTTTTTGACTGCTGCTCTTTTGCATTGTATGAACAACCTTTGCTTGTATTAACAGAAAATGTAGGTCATCTGAACATTAGACAATCGGATTGGATTACATTGCATTAGAATGGTGTTTTTTTGTTTTTTTAAACTGATTACTGTGCATGACTGCAGAATCACTTAAAACCCAACCTCTTAAAACCAAATTTAACTTCTGTACATGTTGTACCTTTTGCATACAAGTAAAAGGCATTATTTCCTCAGTGTAAGCTTTTCATGTATTTTTGTCTAACTGCAATTAAAATGGGCATAATTTGAAGGAGTGAGTTTACATACAAAATAATGTGATCATTATATTTATTTTGGACATGCAAGAAACTGATATTAGATTGGTCAGTAAAATATGAAAATCAGATTATAACCAATACCAGATTTCAAGAAATTTGAGTTTGATCAGTGCATGAACACTGCATATTATACAAAAATAATATGAAGGTGCACAGAATAAAACTATTAATAAAGTGACTTGAGTAATTTATGAGCAGTAACTTTGTTCTTCCAATCAAACAAGAAACATGCTAGATTAAATATACATTGTCTTTTATAAAAAAAAATGTAGTGTTTACAAACACTGATAAGCTAATAAAATAGTTAAAATACTTCCAAGCTACCTGATTTCAAAAGTACCAATGCATGCATGTCATACCTGACTGTTAAATGACTGCACATCTGTTGTTTTATCATTATCAAAGTACTTAAATGTATTTTAGATTATTTTGTACCTGCACTTTTGTAAGTGCACTCATTGAAGATTTCCTTGCAAACAAATTTAATTTCCTTCCTAAATTATTTTGTACTGTAAAATAAAGGTATCTGGGTTTTCAGTGATTTCATTTTTTATTACAATATCTAGTCTTTGAATTTACAGGTGTGTATTACTGGTAAAAAGTCATTGTATCATTTTCCAGTGTGATCTCATTTTATTGGCATTTAAAAACAGTGATGTTTGTGTTCATGTCTTTTTTTTTAACTACAATGTCTGTGCCGGAGAAAATCAGACGACAGTGGCACTCAAAAGTAAACGTTCAGATTCAATGAAACTGACATGCTTTTTTCCATTGTTTCTTCACAGGGTTTGCCACCAAACAAAGTGACTTGACTGTTAAAAATAGATAAATGAATAAAACATTTCAATTTCAAATTTGCAACTTAATATATTTGCTCAAAACCATGTACTGAAGACATTGTGTAACATAACATTGGTCAAATGAGTTGTGGCATTCTCCTTAAAAATACTTAAGAGCAAAATATCAAACAACAATGTATTTATTTCCCTTCTCACTTTCAGGCAGGTCTGGCATGTCGAGTTGATTTTACAAGTTTAAAAACACTTTCAATTTTACTTTATATACATGATCTATGGACTTACTTTTCTGAATTGTATATGCAGATGTTATCTAAATATTAATATGCCTTGCAGAGATTTGTTACAAATTAAATATCCTTAATTACTATTAAACCATTGTAACCACACAATATAAATTAAAATGAAATGTACAATATTTCACGGTACTTAATTTACATTTTAGATTTTAAAAACACATGAACATCTTCTACATACATGCTTTAATATATACTAAAGCACAGTCTGTCCCAAAATCTGTCTTATCCATGCTTTGTAAATTTACATTTTAAGATTAAAAATTTCTCTTAAATAATAAAGCCATAAAAACAACAAATCCATGAATGTAAATTCATTTGTCAATATCAAGTATAGGAGGTGAAAAGTGACACATTTAAAGCATGTTAAGGCTGTTAGACACCAATGTCCTAGCTGCCTGATTTTAACACCAGTGTCTATTTTTCAGCAATCCAAATTAATTCACTAAGATTTGATTCACCTCCTTCCTCTCTCTCTCTCTCTCTCTCTCTCTCTCTATATATATATATATACACTATATTGCCAAAAGTATTCGCTCACCCATCCAAATAATCAGAATCAGGTGTTCCAATCACTTCCATGGCCACAGGTGTATAAAATCAAGCACCTAGGCATGCAGACTGTTTTTACAAACATTTGTGAAAGAATGGGTCGCTCTCAGGAGCTCAGTGAATTCCAGCGTGGAACTGTGATAGGATGCCACCTGTGCAACAAATCCAGTCGTGAAATTTCCTCGCTCCTAAATATTCCACAGTCAACTGTCAGCTGTATTATAAGAACGTGGAAGTGTTTGGGAACAACAGCAACTCAGCCACGAAGTGGTAGGCCACGTAAACTGACGGAGCGGGGTCAGCGGATGCTGAGGCACATAGTGCGAAGAGGTCGCCAACTTTCTGCAGAGTCAATCGCTATGGACCTCCAAACTTCATGTGGCCTTCAGATTAGCTCAAGAACAGTGTGCAGAGAGCTTCATGGAATGGGTTTCCATGGCCGAGCAGCTGCATCCAAGCCATACATCACCAAGTGCAATGCAAAGCGTCGGATGCAGTGGTGTAAAGCACACCGCCACTGGACTCTAGAGCAGTGGAGACGCGTTCTCTGGAGTGACGAATCGCGCTTCTCCATCTGGCAATCTGATGGACGAGTCTGGGTTTGGCGGTTGCCAGGAGAACGGTACTTGTCTGACTGCATTGTGCCAAATGTAAAGTTTGGTGGAGGGGGGATTATGGTGTGGGGTTGTTTTTCAGGAGCTGGGCTTGGCCCCTTAGTTCCAGTGAAAGGATCTCTGAATGCTTCAGCATACCAAGACATTTTGGACAATTCCATGCTCCCAACTTTGTGGGAACAGTTTGGAGCTGGCCCCTTCCTCTTCCAACATGACTGTGCACCAGTGCACAAAGCAAGGTCCATAAAGACATGGATGACTGAGTCTGGTGTGGATGAACTTGACTGGCCTGCACAGAGTCCTGACCTCAACCTGATAGAACACCTTTGGGATGAATTAGAGCGGAGACTGAGAGCCAGGCCTTCTCGTCCAACATCAGGGCGTGACCTCACAAATGCGCTTCTGGAAGAATGGTCAGAAATTCCCATAAACACACTCCTAAACCTTGTGGACAGCCTTCCCAGAAGAGTTGAAGCTGTTATAGCTGCAAAGGGTGGACTGACGTCATATTGAACCCTATGGATTAGGAATGGGATGTCACTTAAGTTCATATGCGAGTCAAGGCAGGTGAGCAAATACTTTTGGCAATATAGTGTGTGTGTGTGTGTGTGTGTGTGTGTGTGTGTGTATATATTTTATTTATTTATATATATATATATATATATATATATATATATATATATATATATATATATATATATATATATATATATATATATATATATATATATATATATATATATATATATATATATATATATATATGACAGCTCTGGAAAAAAATAAGAGACCACTGCAAAATAATCCATTTATGTTTTTTTCTTCCAGGTTCATGTATTGGTGAGATGAACAGTTTTGTTTAATTTTTTGTGAACTGCTGACAATATTTCTCCTAAATTCAAAATAACTATCTATAACTATTGTTATTTAGAGTGTATATTTAAAAGAAATGACAACACATCAAAATAACCCAAGATCATGCAGTATTTGCAGAGCTTTAATAACTCAAATAAAACAAAATGCAAATAATTTGTAAACAAATTGTGTTAATGCTTTGGCTAAATAACATTAAGAAATCAGTATTTGGTGGAATAACCCTGATTTGCATGTGTTTTGGCTCCATGCACTCCATCAGTTTCTCACATTGCTGTTGGGAAACTTTTATACCACTCTTTTTGCAAAAAAGCAAACAGCTCAGCTTTGCTTGATGGTTTGTGACCATCCATCTTCCTCTTGATGACATTCCAATCTGGAGATTTGGCAGTGGTCTCATTTGTTTTCCCAGAGCTTTCTCTCTCTCATATATATATATATATATATATATATATATATATATATATATATATATATATATATATATATATATATATATATATATATATATATATATATATATATATATATATATATATAATTATACACACTACTAGAAGTTTGGACACATCTTCTAATTCCATGGTCTTTCCTGATGTTTATTTCTTTCTACACTGTAAAACAATGCTGAAGGTAGGCCGAAATACACAAATACTGAAATTCCTTTGAACAGTTGATATTGAGATGTCTGCTACTTATGCTCTGTAAAGCCTTTATAACGGCTCTAATCTGAGGTGCTGTTAACTGGTGATTTCTGAGGCTGGTAACTCTAAATAAACTTCCCCTCTGCAGCAGAGGTAAATTTTGGTCTTGCTTTCCTGGGATGGTCTTCATGTGAGCCAGTTTCATTATGGTGCTTGATGGGTTTTGCAAATGCACTTGACAATACTGTTCTTGCAAGAACTATTCCAGAACACCTGACCTTCCTGTCTTAAAATAACAACTGACTGTTTTTTGTTGGTATTACATACGGATTACTTAAGTCCATGTGTGTTATTTCATAGTTTTGAAATCTCCAGTATTGTTCTAGAATGTAGAAAATAAATCCCTAAACAAAAAAACACTGAATTAAAAGGTGTGTCCAAACTTTTGACTGGTAGTGTATACACACACACACACACACACACACACACACACACACACAAGCCAATCAGCCATAACATTAAAACACTGACAGGTTACATGAATAATTCTGCTGATCTCATTACAAGGGCACCTGTAAAGGAGTGGAATATATATATTTATATATATTTTTGACAAAAGGGCCAAACTGTGTCCAAACTGCATCAAAGCATCTCCCAGATACCTACAAAAAGTGGTCATGGAAAGACAACTAATAAATCAGTGAGAGATTCATGAGGTCCAAGGCTCACTGGTGCACATGGGTTTGGTCTAATCCCACACAAATATCTGATGAATCACATTTTCATCATGTGGACAGCTGGGATGTGCTAAATGAAAAATGCATGTACCATCTACCCAAACATGGTTGCATACAAAGTACACCCCTTCATGGCAAGGCTATTCCCTAATGGTAGTGGGCTTTTTTTCAGCAGGATAATGTGCTGCCACACTGCAAATATTGTTCAGATATGGTTTAAGGAACATGACAAAGGGTTCAGGGTGTTGACTTGGCTTCCAGATTCCCCAGATCTCAATCAATTCAAGCGTATGTGGGATGTGCTGGACAAACAAGTCTGCTTCATGAAGGTCCCACCTCACAACTTACAGGACTTAAGGATCTACTGCTAATACCACAAGATAGCACAGAACACCTTCAGATGTGTTATGGAGACTCAGTGCCTCAGTGTGTCAGAACTTTTTTTAAAGCACAAGGTGGACCTACACTATATAAGATTAATGGTTTTAATGTTATGGCTTATAGCTCTCTCTCACACACACACACACACACACACAATCAAACTAGTAATCTATGTAGGCAGTCTTCATTTATCTGCACATTGCCTCTATCCACATAAATCAATCCAATTTGTTTGCATTTGTACAATACAGCATGCTAGTCAGTTAAACTTTTTAATCACACTATTTGTTTTTAATGTTTGTCTGTTTTTTTTTTTATTAATTCCATCTCAACAAAAAGGCTGCATTTAGGCCTAATTGTAACCAGTAACAGTCAGTGCAGATATCTATATTTTAGTTTTACCTTTTTATAGTTGGTCAGCACATTTTAAATTGCTTGATATCAGTCAAACAAAAAGGGCCTATGTAAGGATCAGAAAGACCCTGGACCACTGCATGAGAAAAAGATACCTGACTTCTTTTCACAGCATGTATATTATCATGCTGACACATAATATAAGATATCTATTGACATTTCTAAAGATTCATTTTCCAGTACCACTACACAACAGTCTTTTTGAGTTGTATGTCACAGTGAAGTGCTTTGAATGAAAGAGGAGGGCCTGAAGTTCACGTTTTCATGCACATGGCTGAGGTGCCTCATTGCTCGTTCATATGCCATGAGTACAGACTTCCGCACATTTGGCTTTTTGCCTTCCATCAGATGAAGTTTATCCACAGTGTCATCAATTCCCATTGGATGGAGTTTGCCTATTGGTAGCCACTGCCTATTGGGAAATAAAGGGAAAACCATTTAGGTTCAATACAAAATACCTATTCTGAGGACCTGAAGCCACTTCTATGCAAATTAAATAAAACCAAAAATTTACAGGTTAGCAGTTTAAAATGTTAAATAAAATAACTGACTAACCACATGGATCAGTATGAAGAGACTTCACACAGTCCGGTTACACTAACAGCGGTCGTCTGTTGCATTTATTCTGTCATCTTTAGTGTGGAAACTTGGGAGTGGCATGAAAGCTGATCTAAGCAAGCTGAGTGGAGCTAAACTCTGTGCGAGTATGTGTTTATTTGTCTGTCTGTGTGAAACGTAAAAATTGAAGGCTACAATATAATGACTAAAGACTTATAAAATGTTTCAAATCCTACAATATAATGACTACTGACCTAAAATGCTATAAAATCCTATTATACTGTAATGACTTATAAAATCTATACATGAATGAAAAAATGTTCTTAATTCCTTATTAGAGGATTAGAGGCTTGTTTATTAATCACAAAGTACGTAAAAGTTACACCAGAGTGAAAAGAAATAAAATAAAGGCCGGAAATCTGGAAATGTGACAGGTGTTTGTTAGAAGACCTCAACAACACTTATTTAATTATGTTTCTTTAGAATTTCAATAATTGCTTCAGTCACTCTTGCACATATAACAGGAAAAGTTACCATGAACTAATTTAACAAAACATGAGCACACACTTATAAGTATGCATACGGGAACATTTTCACATCCACTTCAGGTTTTATAAATCTTGATGCATGTATGTCACTTTTAATCTGATCATACAAAATGTTATAGCTTAGGCCTTGCTTTGTTTGCTTACCAAGTTCTTTTTGTGTCGAAAAACAGCACAAGGAATAGCTTGTCTTCAGTCTCCATCTGTATGCGCTCACCCAGTTTCAGCACATCTTGAGGTGGTACTGGGATTACAATGCCATTAGGAAGGATTCCTTCTTTGGGCATGCCAGGATCTATCATCTGCAGAAAAGCAGCATGATTAAAATAATTGGGTGATTCAACTAACTCAATAAAAAAAATTACTGTTACAGAAAAACTTACCATTGCAGGATATGACGGATAGCCCCTGCATTTAGCCCAAACCAAGCTGAGAGGCTCCAGGTTTGTCACTTTTTGGGAATCATTAGACACTATATGAAATTATTATTATTAAATTATTTGTGGAAACAGATTTATTTCATATCTGTACCTACCTGAATCAGCCTTTGTGTTCCCACCCACACCTGCTGGGACCTTGTTTAAAGATGGTTTGCACTGACTAAGTCTGGAAGGTGAAGAACTATTTCTAGAAAAGGTAATAAAAAAGGGTAAATAAATTCACTATATCTTTCCTGCATATTATTAAGCGTATGTGACCCTTACCTGATGTTGTTTTGATAAGAAGTAGAGCAGCTCTCTGACTCTGGGACACTATTGTTCTGACAAAGAGCCTTGGTCAATCCTGAAATAAAAAGAGGTGCGGAAAAAAAATATAAAAATAAAAATAAAAATAACATTACTGGTGATATAAACTGGTGATGAAAAATACCATTTGTTAAATAAAATGAAAAGTATTTCCATACCATTCTTTTTGGATGGAGATTTTGAGGTTGGTGGTGTGCAAAGCTGGCTCGTCTGAGATCTTTGATCTTGCAGTTTTTCATTTGGTTGGTCAGCGCTGACTCTGTTCTGGAGTGAAAACAGCTTGCTTTTGGTCAGTTTGGCTCCATTTTTAGCTTTCTTGAATAGTACGGATGTACGACGGCCTACACCCAACTTGGGCAAAAAAGGCGAACCATCCAGAGAGGACACGGATAGTGTGTGTCGTTCCTTTAGATGGAGTTTATTATCTGTTTCTGTATGGGCAGGAGCCTTAGTGGGAGTTTTTGCCTTACCTCTACCTCTCCCCTTGCCTCTGCTTCCTTGCTGTTTATAAAACTGGCCATGGGTGGTCATCCCTCCTGTTTCCAGGCGGAAGACTGAAGCATTTGGTGGGGCATCCCCTGGTAAAGGAGAGGAGTCGAGACACGTGGACTCCTGAGTTTTTTGATTTGTAGATTTTTTGGATTCTGTACCAAACAAACAAAAAAACTCTGGTTTAGGGACAAATGCATTGCTGCTATTAGTTCATTTGAAAGAGCTGATTTTAAAAGTCTGGCAAGGAAATTCTGTGCAAGTGCAGTGTCAGTATAGTGAAAAATAGCATGTTACACTCTTTCTTTTAAGTGTGACTTAATTGACTTCAAAATCTTTCTTCATAGTTAAAGCAATATTTTTTGTAAAATACAAGAATAAAACAAAAGAGGAGATTATAAACAAGAGAGGAGATTTTTATCCCCATATGTAAATCAAGTAACCATTTATTGGTTCATGCTTATTTTGGGAGCTTAATATAAATAGAAAATGGATGGAAAACTGGAAGGTTTTACTGGTATGAAGCACCTGGAATGGCTGTTCCATAATTAATTTTTTCATTCTGATCTTCCTCCTCATGCTTGTCTTCCTTTTTAATGTTGCCACTGAGCAGTCGTGAAGTGCGCCTCTGGTGGTTGAGCTTGTGCCGAATACTGTTGATTTCCCTGCGCAGCATTCGCAGCCGTTTCGTGCGTCCTCCGCTGGCACACATGGATGTCACCATGTCCAGCTTTTCAAGCAGCTGTTTCAGCTGGTCCTTTGGAGACATGTGGAATCTATTTCCAGGATCCAGAAGAACATCAACTATAAAGTGAAATTAAAGAAAAAAAACAAAAACAACTATTGGTCACAAATGTTTGCTAGTGCTGAGTGGGTTTTTATTGTTAAAGAGAAACATTTTAATAGCTTATAGTTTTACTCATTACTCTTACCAACAATGCTTTTTACAGGCTCTCCCAAATTTAAAGACAAATAGAGTGCAGATAAAATGTCTGCACATCCCTGTTAATACAGCAGTTTTTTGTGAAGTAATAAATGAAAGATAAATTATGAGAGGTATTTTTCATATTTTTCTATTTGTTTTTCACAACAGTGCTGGGTGAAGTGCTGGTTTTCTTCAGTTTCAGTTAGAAACCCTGGCAGAAAGGGGTTTTTTTGTCCATCATCAGTGGACTTACTGAGCTTGAAAACCGTATTTCTATACAAATAGTCCAAAATGGAAATTAATAAAAGAAATCTGCTTTTATCTGAAGAGCCACTACGCCATATAGCCCAAGCAGACCCTTAGCTGTGCACAGGTAAGCAAGTCTCTGCTGTGTTTCCAAAAATAATTCATTTTAAAATATATAATTGTAAATATTCTATTGTATTGTTTTTATCATTACCAAAAGAAAATCGAGAAGATAATTATACAGGAATTGCAATATAAAGGACCTCATTGTGACTAGCAGCAGCACTGTTTCTATTTTAATAGAAGATCTTTGTAGCTTGTCCAGCAAACTTTTCTGATCTTTCTGGAATGTAACAAACAAACTGAAGTAAATCTAACTATCAACAACAATTCACTGAAAGACATTTTAATGACAGTTCCTTGCTTAGACACACTACATTGCACATCACATTCCAAAGTTGGTTGTCCCTTTGCTGCTATAACAGCCATCACTCTACTAAAAAGGCTTTCCACTAGATTTTGGAATATGGCTATGGGAATTTCCTATTTAGTCACAGAATATTACTGAGATTAGGCACCAATGTTGGGCCTCATTGGCTTTCTTTGGTGTAACATTCCTCTGAGGTGTAACTCATCATGACCCAATGCTTCCAGTCACATCAGGATTGCAAAAACCATGTATGCTATTTGTATCACAATCCTGATGTTGTTTTAGTACCAAAAAAGGAGCTGTTTCTGAAGTGTTTTAAACTAGATGATGCTGCTCAGCAAACTATACACTGCAAGCAATGTTTTGCCATCATTTCTGCACCAAAGAGTAACATCACCAATCTGTTTAATCACCTGTAACAAAATCAAATAATACAATATGCAACAGTCGCTAAAAACAAAATTGTTTGTTCACAAAGTCCCAGCGGCCAGACAACACAAATGTCAACAGAAAAGACGTCATCCAGTGCAACCCCTAACCCAGTTAGTTTTAGGTTGGATATTCAACAGACATTCACTCTGTAAATCAATAAAAATCCTGATTCCAGAATCCTGGTCTCTATTCTGAATAAAAAATTGTGATTCTCATTTTATCCAGCAACGTGCAGCTCTACTAATAAAAACTGTCCAAAACATTGTAAGGACATGGTGAACCATCATCTTTGAGGAAGAAATGTGGTTGGGAAAAAAATCGTGATCAATCATGATTGTGATTGTTGATCACTTCAAATCAAATAGTAAAAAACCTGCATAATAATGAAATTCAACTCTATAAAGCAGAAAAATTATAAAACGATATCTCTTGAAAATGCCAGTCAGTACTGTTCAAACTCTGATAAAGAGGTGGAAAATAAGAGGTTCTGTACTAAGCCACAGTCAGGTAGACCAAGAAAGATTTCACCCACTACTGCCAGAAGAATTGTTCGGGATGCAAAGAAAAACCCACAACCAACTTTGAGAGAAATACAGGCTGCTCTGGAAAAAAGTGGTGGTGTTGTTTCAAGGAGCACAATGAGGAGATACTTGAACACAAATGACCTGCATGGTCGAGTTGCCAGGAGAAAGCCATTACTGTGACCATGCCACAAAAAGGCCCGCTTTCAGTATGCCAGACAGCACAGAGACATGCCTCATTTGGAGTGATGAGACCAAAATTGAACTTTATAGTCACAATCATAAACTTTGGAGAGGAGTCAACAAGGCTGATAGTGAAAAGTACACCATCCCCACTGTAAAGCATGGTGGTGGATCTCTTATGTTTTGGGGCTGTGTGAGCTCCAGTGGCACAGGGAAGTTAGTCAAAGTTCATGGTAAGAATAATGCAGCATGTTATCAGAAAATACTGTGTAAATACTGTGCCAGGTTGGGCTCCCAAACCTTGGCTCGCTGGATGTGTCCTGCATGCGACCACCATCCCGGAATCCCCAAGGGTCACCGTGGAGCTCAATGGCCGCTCCGTGCCTGCCCTGCTGGACTCGGGGAGTACCATCACCCTGGTCCGACCCGGCGTTCTCCCCAAGACAGCAAAACCGGCGGGGATCATACCCGTCTCCTGTATCCACGGGGATGTCCGGTCCGTCCCATCCGCTCAGGTCCTCATCTGGGGCCCAGCCGGGGAGTGGCCTGTCGTCGTGGGAGTAATCCAAAATCTCCCAGTCCCTGTGCTACTCGGGTGTGACTGGCCAGGGTTCTCCGCCACCATGAAGGGCCCCAACCAGGTGAGGCGGCCGCAGAGACCCAGAGCCCGGACAAAGCCGGAGTGCATGGCCCGCGGAGCCCCGGACCCAGAGCCTTCCTCCCCAGGTGAGTCTGAGAAAGAAGCTAATCCCCTGTCTTCCCTATCTCAGCAGGTCACCAGGGAAGGGAGTTTCGGACGGGAGCAGAAAGAGGATGACCGGCTGAAGCACTGCTGGGTCCAAGTTCTGCAGTTAGAGGGTGTAAACACCCACTCAGTGGACCAGCTTCCCGCGGCGTATTTCCTCGTCAAGGGGGGATTGCTGTACTACCACACCGAACGCCGTGGGGAGCCATGTGACTTATTAGTAGTCCCTCACTCACGGACCGCCCTCCTCCTGCATTTGGCCCACACGCATCTGCTGGGGGGCCATCTGGGCCCGCGTAACACCCTAGAG
This sequence comes from Hemibagrus wyckioides, assembly GCF_019097595.1. NCBI lineage: Eukaryota > Metazoa > Chordata > Actinopteri > Siluriformes > Bagridae > Hemibagrus > Hemibagrus wyckioides. Next base: position 11,997,091 of record NC_080730.1, on the reverse strand, counting down.
AAACTCAAGGACCGGTTTACCTGGCCTGGAATGCAGGCAGAAGTCCAAGCCTTCTGCCGGGCCTGTCCCAAGTGCCAACAGACAGCCCCCCAGAAGCCAGCACCGGCCCCTCTCATTCCGCTCCCCATTATCAGCGTCCCCTTTGAGCGGCTTGGCATGGACCTCGTCGGGCCTTTGCCGAAGTCCGCCCGAGGTCACGAATACATCCTCGTGATGATGGATTATGCCACGAGATACCCAGAGGCAGTGCCACTTCGAAAAGCCACCTCCCGCAACATCGCCAGAGAGCTCCTCGCGCTCTTTAGTCGGGTGGGAATCCCCAAGGACATCCTCACTGATAAAGGTACGCCTTTCACCTCATGACTAATGGCAGATCTGTGTCGGCTCTTACAGGTCAAACACCTGAGGACGTCCGTGTACCACCCACAGACTGATGGGCTGGTGGAACGGTTCAATCAGACCCTCAAGAGGATGCTGCGCCGGGTGGTAGATGAGGAGGGGAGGAACTGGGACCTCCTCCTCCCCTACATCCTCTTTGCTGTTCGAGAAACGCCCCAGGCCTCAACAGGCTTCACCCCCTTCGAACTCCTGTTTGGTCGGCGACCGCGAGGACTGTTAGATGTGGCCCGGGAAGCCTGGGAAGGACAGCACTCACCGTTCCGCTCTATGATCGACTATGACCAAGACATGCAGGCGAGAATAGACGAGAGCATATGGAGGCAGCCCAAAGAGACCAGCAGCGAGCCTATAACTGGCCAGCCCAACCCCGGGAGTTTCAGCCCGGGGACCAAGTAATGCTCCTAGTCCCTAATACCGCCTGCAAGTTCCTAGCCAAGTGGCAGGGGCCCTACACAGTCCTCGAACGGGTGGGACCTGTAAACTACCACCTCCAACAGCCAGGTAAGTGCGCAGACACACAGTTATACCACATCAATATCCTAAAAAGATGGTTGCTGGCCCAGCCGGCTGTGTCTGCATTTGCTTCTGCCACCACAGATCCCCAAGAGCGCACCTTAGTCAAGAGGGGAGAGGAGCTCTCGCCAGCCCAACAGCAAGATCTCACCGAGCTCATCGACCAGTTCTCAGATGTGTTCTCGGCCACTCCAGGGCTCACGCAGTTGGTGCAACATGAGATAAAAACCCCTCCCGGAGCGGTGGTCCATCAACGGCCATACAGGGTCCCTGAAGCCCGAAGTGGAGCAAATGCTAAGAGATGGGGTCATTGAAGAGTCCACCAGCCCATGGTCCAGCCCCATTGTAGTGGTGCCCAAGCCGGATGGGTCCCTCCGCCTTTGTAATGATTTCCGGAGGCTCAACCAAATCTCAGAATTCGATTCCACCCTGGACGTCACCAAAGGCTACTGGCAGGTGGCCCTAACCCCAGACGCTAAACCCAAAACCGCCTTCACCACCTCTGGAGGCCATTGGCAGTATAGAGTCCTGCCCTTCGGTCTTCACGGGGCCCCAGCTACCGTCCAACGTCTTATGGATGTCGTTCTCCGGCCCTATAAAGCCTTCGCTGCCGCCTACCTAGACGATGTCCTTATCCACTCCTCCACCTGGTCAGACCACCTCTTCCACCTGAAGGAGGTATTGAGCGGCCTCCGGAAGGCAGGACTGACAGCCAACCCCCGTAAGTGCCACCTGGGGCTGACCGAGGCACAGTACCTCGGCTACTGCATTGGACGGGGGCTGCTACGACCCCAAGAAAAGAAGGTCGAGGCCATCAGGAAGTAAAACAGGCACGAGCCTTTCTGGGGTTGGCGGGGTATTATAGACGATTCGTCCCTAACATCTCCTCTGTAGCCTCCCCTCTCTCAGATCTCACAAAAAAGGGCCAACCGGACCGAGTGCGCTGGACGGAGGAAACCGAGCGAGCCTTCCAACAGCTGAAAACAGCGCTCACCAGCCACCCAGTGCTCCGAAATCCTGACTTCAGCGTCCCCTTCACCCTTTATACTGACGCCTCCGAGACAGGTCTCGGGGCGGTTCTGTCCCAGGTATTTGAAGGGGAAGAGCATCCGGTCCTCTACACTTCAAGGAAGCTAACCCCCGCTGAGAGAAACTACGCTGCAGTGGAGCGAGAAGCCCTGGCAATCAAATGGGCCGTGGAGGAACTACGCTACTACCTGGCAGGGCGGCACTTCACGTTGGTCACGGACCACGCGCCTCTGCAATGGATGGCCAAAGCCAAGGACACTAACGCATGGGTAACTAGGTGGTTCCTCCCTTTGCAGGACTTCTTGTTCCAGGTCCAGCACAGAGCTGGGAGCCAACATGGGAATGCAGATGGTCTCTCTCGCGCCCACTCTGGGCCCAAAGACCACCAGGTGGGGGCTCGGGGGCTAAGGGGGGGGCCCTGTGACAGCGCTGCGCACACCGCCGCACGCATGCAGAAAAGAGTCACTCCTCGCCCCCTCCCTCTCCCTGGAAAACACAAGCTGCAGTGGTGCAGCACCCTGGACAGTGGCGCCCGCATAGACGGAAGCGGATCAGCACCATGGCTAGCGCCACTAAATTGGAGTGCAGGGCGGAGCAGGAGAAAGAAAAACAAAAAAACAAAAAAACGCCAAAACGCTCTGGGCCAATCAGAAGCGCCGCTAAACTATTCACCCTCCAGCTGAGCAACACAACAGAGAGGCTGGCCTCGCCAGCCCCAGAAGGTAGGGGGAAGCCCCCTGCTGGACTAATAGGGATGGTGTGTTTTGTTTCGCAGGCAGCTCGGACTAAAGCAAGGCCTTCGTGGAACCACTGAAGCTCAGCCCCTCCTGGATCTGCACCTGCTGTCCCCAGCCATTTTCAGCCTTCTCCAGGACGCTGCTGCTGCCGTTAGCCCTTCCTGGCCTAGGCGCCCTTTCAGGGAAGAATCTCCTTAGTTGGCTATCCTTTTTTTTTGTCTTTTTTTTCCCTCTGCTCTCCTGCTAACCTGAGTTCCTGTCTTCCCTACTTTCAGTTCGGAGTAATTAAAAGCTGGTGTTGACGTGCTCCCGGGCTCTGTGTGTTGTTCTCTGTCCCCGCTCAGTGCGCTACAACTGGCAGACAATTTTCATTCTACTGCAAGAAAGCTGCTCGGGACTCTGCATGGGATGTTCCAACATGACAGTGATCCAAAACACAAGGCCAAGACCCTCTAATGGCTACAGCAAAAAAAGGTGAAAGCCCTAGAGTGTCCATCACAGTCTCCTGACCTCAATATCATTGAGCCATTTTGGGGAGATCTCAAATGTGCAGTTTGTGCAAGACAACCAAAAAATGTACAGGAACTGTGGGCATTTTGGCAAGAGGAATGGGCAGCTATACCACCTGAGGGAATTAAGGGCCACTTGCACAATTATTACAAAAGACTACATGCATATTAAGATCTAAAAGTATGTGAACTTTTGAACAGGGATTATTTCCTCATTTTCTTTTGTCATGTTTTGTTTGATAATTGTGCCTTTCTGTTATGCCTTACATATGAACTTAAGTCCTATAAGAAATAAAATAAATTTGTTTTGCCTTCCCACTCATGTTTTCTTTAAAAATGGTACACATCTTGCAAATTCTCACAAGGTATGCAAACTTTTGAGCACAACTAGACATATATATGTCTATACATATATTGTATGTATATACCCTTGCTCCAGCTGGAGTTCACTTTGTTGTCATCGGGAAGATGCATCCCTGTGGAAAGGTCGAAGCCTATGCTGACAGCCTTGCGCTGGGCATGCCGCAAGATGGCTCCACCCACCTCCTTGAGTTGCATAGCAGCTTTGTGGAACACTGTATCACTGGAATTGTACCGTAGGCAGTTTGACACCATTAAGTTGAAGTCAGCTTCCAGATCTGCCACAGAGCAGTACTTGTGTGCCTCCAGCTTCTTACGCATGGTGGAGAAGTCCATGGGCTCAGAAACAAACTCCAGATAATCTGGAACCTGTGTATCAGAAAGAAGAAGGCAGCATAATTGTTGACTTTATTTTTTTAAAAGCCTGTTTCCTAGCAGCCAGTTGCACCATTTGAACAAAAGTTGGACCTTTGGGTCAAAGGACATGGGCACAAACTGCTTTTGTGACATGGAATCTTTAAGGCATTAATATAGGACCATCTTCAGTTACATTAATGTATGTAGGGCTGAAGTTCAATTGATGCAACTACATGCTGTTGTACTCCAGAGATATATTGGTTAAATGGCCTTCTTTCACCATGTATTTACCTCAGACAAATTGACAGGAGAAATGAAGATGCAAGCACTGTCTTTCTCTTGCAGTTGCTCTAGAGTGGAGCGCAGTAGTACTAAGGCTGGAGTGAGCTGGAGCTCCAGTGTCACCTGCTGCAGTTTTAGCTTCCACATGCACAGAAATATTAGGATACATTTTCTTAAACAAGAAAAATCAGGACAAGAACCATTATTTTACCATAAACAATGATGCACAATCACCAGTGGTTTCCTATTCAGTACATACAGTATACTCCATACAAAATGTACTCCATACATCAAGTACTTCTCATAATTAAAAATCAAGAAGGCTATGATTATTTCTTTTTTAGAGCAGAATAATCCAAAACAATATGTTAACAACAGTTGGCCCAGTGGATGTCCCTATTATATCTGATAAGGATATAGTTGATTGTGTCCAGGTTGTGTAAACAGTGTGTGCGCTGTGGGACTACAGTTTCTTTTCCCTGTTAATTAACTTGCAGTAAAAAGCATGCATGTACACCTGTTCACGTTTGAGCCTCTCTCTCTTACGGATGAGTTCGATTAAAAGTCGAGCTTTCTCTAGGTCCTGCCGCTGCTTCTGCCAGTATTTCAGCTCCACCCGCAAAGCCTGGACCTTGGCATCTGGCTCACTCTGCAAACAAATCATCACCCAGTGTATTACATGTTAATTGGGTAATAAAAACTATATGCTGATGTTTAATAATCATCATAACATGAATATTCAAATATATTCATAATAGGCTCCATATTGGTAACTTAATTTCTTAAGATATTTTAATTGCTATAAATATTACAAGAGAAATTTTGGGCATATTCAAAAACTGAAGATTTAAAATCTTAAAGGCTCCCAGACCTCTGTATTCAGCTGAACCTGGAGGTGTGAGTGCAGCTGACGGATGAGTGGAACTCCATTACGAGAATGACGTTTTAGCAACCAATAATTATGAAGCCTCTGCATGAACTGGTTCTTCCTCTGTACTGGCACACCTGTGCAAATCTTATTAAGCCTGTAAGATAAAGTGTAAATCAAGCCTTCATTCCCTATACATCTAGTTAAGATTGTTTTCTGTATTGGTATACAGAATGGCATAAACATTTAAATAGGTTGGTAGTCTATGAGAGCAAATGCAGGTAGTCTTACCTGTAGGATGGGATTTGGGGCACAAGGAGTAGAGGCACTGTCGACTTCCGTGACACCCCATCTGAGCTTTTTCTTGTCTTCTTTTCTTGCTTTGTAACCAAACCCTTTTTGCTCCCATGCTGATTTTGCTTAACTAAAGTATATGACCTTTGACCCCTACCTCCTACAAATCCTCCACCCTCTTCACTGTACCCCACTTGTGCTCCAAGAGGAGAATGGTTTCCACAGAAGGCAGTCTTCTTCACAGTGAATGTGGTGTTGTTGGTGCCAGTCTCACGCACTGGGTCAATCTTCATGAAGAGCCCAGCCTGTTGAGCACAGGTAACATGAAATGCTCGGTAGCAGTTGGCCTTGTGGCACTGAATAGATGCCCCCCTCCCTCTCTGCTTGCACAGGTAGCAAGTGAGTTTCCATCTTGCAGGGGGAATGTTATTAACACCTTCTACAGGTTCTAGGAATACTGTGTTAGCAAAGCAAACTTCGGGTATCCAGATAGCGCAAACTACATGGGCCCAGCGGCCATCGCTGGCCTGCTTAAAGGCACCTCCCCTGTTTGGGCAAAGAACACAGTCCACAGGCTGGGAGGGGGACTGTAAGCAGCGGCGACATAACCACTGGCCTTCAGGTATATAGGGCACTCCGTAACATTCCTGGTGCACAGCCAAGTTGCAAATGTCGCAAAACAGGATGACATTACTGTTAAGGCACTCGTCATCCAGACACACACAGCAGAATGCATCCTCGTCAATGGGGCTCTGGGACAAGGCTTGGCTCCGGGACTCCAGAATGGATTCTCTCTCCAACCTGTCAATCAATAACTCAAATGTGTCAGGAGGGACTGAGGCATGCCCATCAGACACACGTTTTTTATTGACGATCTCCAGCCAAGCCATGTCTTCCTCATCCATGTCATACTCTGCCTTCATCTCCAGCTCTTCACTGGACTTCTCAATGTAGCGGTAGTAGGCCACAGGAAGAGGACAAGCCTCAGATGGCGAGTAGGTGTCCACCCTGTGGAAGTTGGGCTTAGGTAGAGGGCTCACTAACTGAGTGTGATGAGCTGAGCTAAAATGGTTGTGGGTGTAGTGTTGGCCACCAGAGCGTCTGCCCCTGCTGCTATGCTTACTGTCTTTTCTCCTGTCCTTTGGTGAGGAGACTGTGTGGTCCTGCTGAGTATAGCTTGCAATCTGCTCACTGTTCTCTTTGTTGCTGTTGCACTCTGCTATGTCCTGTGCCAGCATCTCATCCTCTGTGATGACTCTGAGTGGGTCAGAAATGTTGATCCGATGAACTCTGCCCTGGAGCTCTACCTCCACCAGTTTTTGAGACTGAGCATATGTGAGTGTGTCTCTAGACATGGAGAAATTGAGTCTACATGGGGAGGGAGAGCGGAGAAGAATATGCTGGTCTGTGTGGTTGGAGGAACTTCTCCGTCCTCTGCCTCTGCTGAATGCAATCTGACAACTTCGTCTTCTTAGCTTCTTCATTTTTAGATAGTTTTTACCTTTAAAATGCATAAATAAGTGAGTGTTGGCATGGACTGTAAACTTAACAGAAGCGCAATATAGATTTTCCCCTATTCAGTATTTACCTTTTTTTTTTAAAAAAAAAAAAAAAAAACTGCAATAAAAACATTTACTCACCCAGAATCAATAGAATGATATAAGAGGAAATTGAGCATTTCATGTTTAAGTATATTATAAGAAGGTGTAATAATACAGCTGTGCAGCAGGCACAGCCAATGGCAATCACAAAAACTCAGCTAGCTGCTGTGTTCATGGCAACAAAATCCTAAGAACATAGGATGACCAAGTCTTCAGGTTCAGCACTCACAATGTAGGAACATATCCCTAGACCCAGATTATTTTGCATATAAGGCAAAACAAGGCCCTCGCCTCGCTATCACCCTTTACATCCTGTCCCATGTTGAAAAACTGAGCACATAAATTAGAATGTCTCTGCAAGTAAATCCTGAACTTTTGTCAGATCACCTGTAGACAGGTAGAGTCGGCACCCACCTTTCCTCCATGCTAACCTTGAACACTAATACACAGAGATGTGTGCATGTGTATACATGAAGTAACATCAGTAGTTTACAGATGACTAGACTGACATTGGGCTGATCACGTACAGCAAAAAAACATAAAGCAGTGATCCCACACCTAGTTAGCTGGTGCTCTGACAACAACCTGTCCCTTAACAAAGCAAAGGCCAAGTAGGTTAACATAAAATTTTGGAGGTCACATAATTAGAATGAATATGCCCCAGTCCTTATCAAAGAAGACAAAGTGGAAAACATGCCCAGCTTCAGGTTCTTGAGTCCAATAGCATAGAAGGTAGTAGGTATTGGTATTTCCTGAGGGCATTTAAGAAGGCTGGACTACCCAAACAGCTGCTTACTTACATACTGCATCCCAGTGTGGTTCCCCAGCTGCACAGCTGCTGACAGGAAAGCTCTGCAGCAGGTTGTCTCCAGTGCCCAGAAAATCACACACAACTACCAGCCCTGGAAGAAATGTACTCCTGCTGTCTCTGGAAAGCAACCAACATCTGCCCCTTTTAAGCTTGTTCCATCTGGCAAACGTTATATGATATGTCAAGTTATCCATGCCTATAGAGCTGAGGAACAGCGTCTTTCTCAGAGTCATATCGTCAGGGTCATAAACCAGTCCTCTAATATCCATCCATAACTACCTGCCTGCAATATACAGACTCTCACACTACATATACCTGATCACTGCTTTACAATTATAACATTGCCTCTACTGCTGCTTATACTTCTACGCTGCTTTCACTGTCTACACAGGCATACAGAAATACTCATATTCATATAACAGAATATTTATAAAACAGATCTCATCATTGTAACTACTAGTTAGTGACAACATACTCCTATGTTAAAATCGAGAGATCCCACGCAAGATATACAAAGGTTAGCAGGCTTGGTAAAAAAAAAAAATATATATATATATATATATATATATAGTGTAAAGGAATTATAAAGTAGTTGCTTTGATTTCTACAATGCATTTGCTTACATGATTCTCATTAATGTGTTTATAAATGTGTTCAAATGAAACAAAATTCAGTAAATTTGTAATATTTATCTGGGTCAGAAGAAAACGTGCCTGCACTGACTGAAATATTCTTCTTGAAAATAAATTCAGATATCTTTGTGGATCGGATCTGGAAATTGTCATAAATCTTTTTTTCTTAAATCGTGTTTCTTGAAAACGTGTGATTTTTTAATGAATGTATTGCGCTGAAACAATACATATAATATCTAAAACTACTCTCGCTTGCGCCACCTATTGGCGTACTTGTCACTTGGGGAAAGGGTCACTGAATTCATCTTTGAACAAACCTAAAAGGATCTTTTTGGTAAACGAAATCTAAAGATTAGAGTCAAAGGGATGAATCGTGATTGCCAGCCCTACAGACTGTATTTGTTTGGGGCATTAGTCTGAACGGACTGTAATAATGGAAATAGGCTTCACTGCAGACAAACCTATCAGAATGACACACAGGAAGCACGTGCCTGTTTTTGGCCAATTGTAAAGCAGAGCTGTGTGATTCCTTCCTACCAGGTGACGTAGTTTGGTTGCAGAGCGGCTAAATACTAATACTAAAGCAAGCCCGTGATGAGTTAGCCATTTTATCGGCACAGAGGCACAATCTGGCCTCCGATAGTTTACATTGATAACAAAATGCCTCAGTTTTTGTCACTGCAGCATTTATTAATCCGGAAGAGAAATAGAAAAAACAATCATGCAATTCTCGACTGCTCTTTGTTATTCGTGTCTGTATAATATCACTGAGTGAAACTATAAAGAACAAACCGCCTTGCCTGTATCTGTCTCGTGAACTAATGAGAAAAGGCAGCGGTGCTGCGGCCGTTTGTTAAATGCAGATCTGCGGCGCTACCCGAGCATCTGTCACTGAAATAACCCAACCGTTTACCGACCGTTACTGACCCTAACCGTGTAAACTGTAGACTTACTGTTTATTGATCAATGTGCACGACAGGGAAGGCTGGTCATATTCAGGTACACAGCGTCGTCGTCTGGAGCTTCCTCAAGCCATTCACTGAGATGACTTCCTGCAAAATGTTCCTAAACGTCACTTTTGGAACATTTGTGCAGTATTATCATCGTAAAAGTTTCTGTGTATGTTCCAAACATACACGTGTTATTACAGCTCAGCGCCCGGACTACAGCAAACGTTGGTTTGTAATTAAAATAGACTCGCCCCGTAATGATAATAATAAAAAAACAGCGCTCCGGTTGAGACTCGCCTCGTGATTGGGTGTACCAAGACGCTGCATGACGTCACATCTTCCAGTAGCCAACAACGTCCGAGCGCGTGCAAAAAAAAAAAAAAAGGCGCATACCTGGGTTTTTTGCTCATTTTTAAAATATTACGGCTTTTGGTAGTTCTAGCTTATATATAAAGTATATATATATTTTATATAGTATATATAAAACTATATACATTTTCTGTATGGATCTGATTTTATGTCAGCAGTGTGTAGGTTAACAGTCAGAGGAACTTCAAAATATTCACAGAACAGGGTTTATGCTTTATGGCTTTTTAGTGACAAGCTGTGATTTTTTCCTTCATTACCTTAAAAAGAAGCAAGGCTGGCGTGGAAACACCTGTATAACAGCTATGATGTAAAGGAAAACAGGAATGAACTTGTTACACCAATGTTCACTAACATTAAATGTAACTTTAAATGATTAAAAAGCCCAAATATTTCATTCATTATTAAATAAAAAATGTGATTTTTGACCAATCACTGAGATATAAATGATTTAACATATATTAGCCCACAATCACACCATCCTCCCATGGTTATTTTTGTATAACAGCTTGGTCCATTTTATTTTATTGTGGAAGTACTGGTTGCAGAAGGATTAACTAACCTTTAATTAATCTAACCTAATTAGTTCACTTCTATGCAGGTATTTTTTAATTAAAGGGATTGTCCACAGTTCAATATCTATTGAAAAATAAATTAAAAATGACTTTTAAACAAAAACAAATGCAGTTAAGCTAAATTGTTCACTTAAGTTGCTTTTCTTTCTGCTTTTATAATTTTATGTCCACCCATCTCCTGTGTTCTGTCCTGTTATTATGCCAGTCTTGTTAACATATATTTTAAGGGTTTTTCTGGCATACTAATTAGCAACATCAGAATGGTGCAAAACCACAAAACGATCCTGTGTGCAGAGGTTCTACACGCTGAGACACCCTGTTGATGAGAGAGATCATAGGCGACAAACTAGAATTGCCTGAACAGACAGGAATTCTATATATAGCACCTTAAAATATGTATAACCATGGTTTTAAAGAAAAGTGAGATGCTACATGACAGTGATGATGCTCTTTTAAATTAATATATAATTATCAAAGCATCATGCCAAAGGTTTTTTTCCCTCCAAACTTCTGTGAAGGCTGTTCGAATTTTTGTCCATTCAGCCACAAAAACATTAGTGAGGTCAGACACTAATATCAGGTGAGAAGGTCTGGGGCACAGCTAGTGTTTCATTTCATTCCAGAGATGTTCAGTGAGGTTGTAGTCTGTTGTGCATAGTTTGTAACTCCACCATTGCCTTGTCTCAAGCCTAGGATGTGAAAGGAGGAGGTTTGGGCTAGCAACCCACTGCATAAAATACTCTTGCAACAGAAACGCTGACTACATCTTCAGAAAGCAATCAAATCCAGGGCAACACTCACCCAGAATCGAAATGTCTGGAGAAGATTTGTCAACCCTTTATGCTAGCAAAGACGATTAAGTAAGTGTGTAGTTTGTAGCAACAGTCTGTAGAAGGCCCAGATCCACAGGGTGTCATTTATCAAGTTTGATTCAACAGATTTATTCATACATTGTTTATGATAACATTTGCACAAGGGTCCCATAAACAAATAAGTTTTGTCAGTCAGGACAGTCATTAACTTAAGAATGAGTCTGTATAAAAGAAGAGCATTTTGTCGTCTCAGGCACTGTATATGTTGTGCTGTTAGCAACAGCATTATGTTTTAATTGCTGTGTAACACTTTATTAATGCCAGAACTATGTGACTGATCTAGTATGTCTCAAACAGTATGCAATATTATTTGCTATACTATATAGTGCACTGTGGACTACTTGCTCCTATAATTAGGATATAAAATTGTGGTGAAAAGTGTGCATTCATTGACTGATGACATATGATGACATTAATTAATCCTAACTAAGTAAAATCACATTGTTTTTTAATGTTTTTTTAATTTTTAAATAAGTTTTGTAGGTGATATATAGTCTTCTCTCAATTCTTTTGTTTTTGACATTGACTACAGACATTTGGATTTGAGATCAAAAGTTGAATATGAGATGATAGATCTGAATTTCAGCATTCATTTCTTGATAGTTACATCGAGATTAAGCACCTAAGATGAAAAACCTTGGTGCACACTTGAAAGACCTTGAATAGTAGAGTATGTATTGGATACCCTTTTAACTATAAGAGAAACAATTATCAAGACATTTGCTTTGTGAAGACATGAAATTGTGAAAAAAAAAAACATAAACTGGGTGTTGTTCCAGGAATTGCAAGAGTGATGACCAGCACTGTTTTGTGAAATTCTTTGTAATAAATAATTAAATAAATCCTTATTTATAGAAGTGCTGTTTATTTTGTGAAACCTATTTTCTTAGAGTCCTGTTTATTTTCTATGTTCCATTGTTTGTATACCTCACACACACATAAATGCACAATATAACAACTGTAATATTACAACTGCAATATTGTTTATTCAAGTTACTGGGAGCAAAGGTGGATCAGTCTTGTGCCTGCAGAGGTGGACGAAGTACACAACTTCCTTACTTAAGTGAAAGTACAAATACTACTGGTCAAACATTACTCCATTACAAGTAAAAGTTGTAAAGACAGATTTTTACTTAAGTAAAAGTACAGAAGTACTTGTTTTTAAAAGTACTTAAGTATCAAAAGTAAATGTCAACGCATTGTTTTATGCAATACTTTCTGTGGAATTAAGAGCTTTTACAATGTTACAAAACCTATAGAAATTAAACAACTGAATTGACAAAAAAAGACAGGTATAATCATTTATTTTTAATTTAACACTCCTACCACCCCCAACAAAAAAGTACCGGTACATCTCAAAATTTAGAATATAATGAAAAAGGTCAATATTTTTTGTCACTCAGTTCAGAAAGTGAAACCCATATATTATATAGATTCATTACACATAGAGTGAAATATTTCAAGCATTTATTTCTTGAAATTGTGATGATTATGGCTTACAGATAAGGAAAACCCAAAATTCTGTGTCTCAGAAAATTAGAATATTACATAAGATCAATAAAAAAGGATATTTCAAAGAGAAATGTCAGACTTCTGAAAAGTATGTTTGTTTCTATGCACTCAATACTTGGTTGGGCCTCCTTTTGCATCAATGCAGCATGGCATGGAGGCAATCAGCCTGTGGCACTGCTCAGGTGTAATGGAAGCCCAGGTTGCTTTGATAGCAGCCTTCAGGTCATCTGCATTGTTGGGTCTGGTGTCTCTCATCTTCCTCTTGACAATACCCAATAGACTCTCTATGGGGTTCAGGTCAGGCGAATTTGCTGGCCAATCAAGCACAGTAACACCATGGTCATTGAACCAGCTTATGGTACCTTTAGCAGTGTGGGCAGGTGCCAAGTCCTGCTGGAAAATGAACTCAGCATCTCCATAAAGCTTGTCAGCAGAAGGAAGCATGAAGTGCTCTAAGATTTCCTGGTAGATGGCTGCGTTGACTGTGGACTTCAGAAAACACAGTGGACCAACACCAGCAGATAACATGGCAGCCCAAATCATCACTGACTGTGGAAACTTCACACTGGACTTCAAGCAACATAGATTCTGTGCCTCTCCCCTCTTACTCCAGACTCTGGGACCTTGATTTCCAAATGAAATGCAAAACTTACTTTCATCTGAAAAGAGGACTTTGGACCACTGACCAACAGTCCAGTTCTTTTTCTCCACAGCCCAGGTAAGATGCTTCTGACGTTGTCTCTGGTTCAGGAGTGGCTTGACACGAGGAATGCGACATTTGTAGGCCATGTCTAGGATTCGTCTTAATCTCCCCCAAATTCTTGAATGGATTTTGCCTGACAATCCTCTCAAGGCTGCGGTTATCCCTTTTGCTGGTGCACCTTCTCCTACCACACTTTTTCCTTCCACTCAACTTTCTATGAATATGCTTGGATGCAGCACTCTGTGAACAACCAGCTTCTTTAGCAATTACCTTTTGTGGCTTACCGTCCTTGTGGAGGGTGTCATTGACTGTCTTCTGGATAACTGTCAAGTCAGCAGTCTTCCCCATGATTGTGTAGCCTACTGACCCAGACTGAGAGACCATTTAAAAGCTCAGGAAACCTTTGCAGGTGTTTTGAGGTAATTAGCTGATTAGGGTGCGACACAATGACTTTCCAATATTGAACTTCTAATTCTCTGAGACACAGAATTTTGGGTTTTCCTTATCTGTAAGCCATAATCATCACAATTTCAAGAAATAAATGCTTGAAATATTTCACTCTATGTGTAATGAATCTATATAATATATGGGTTTCACTTTCTGAACTGAGTGACAAAAAATATTGACCTTTTTCATTATATTCTAAATTTTGAGATGTACCTGTACACATCTATGTGTATCCACTCATGCACATTTCAATCAAATGGTCTGTAAATGAAGACTGGTCAGAAAAAAATCTAACCTGCTTTAAAACCCAGCTACACAACTGTAGCTGTACAACCACCCAACAGCAACACTGCTTTAACAAAGAGTTATATATATTTCCACAATTCATTTACACCGTTTTCATATGCATTTACACCAATGTCCAGGATCCTTCCTCCTGTGTGCAATGTGTTGTGGGCAATATTATCCATTAGAGTGTGCATTGTTCTGCACTTTGAATTTCTACCAGAAGTAGTAGACCATCCAGGAATTTTTGGAATACTCTTTTCAGTATACCACGATTTTGGGCATACTAATTCTATTTTTGAATACCATTTAGGACACATCGTATGAGAATTTGGACACAGCATACGTTTTTGTGTGTTAACTAACATCATTACCAATGCATTGGTGGTGTATAACATACAAAGCATATATTCGTCCATTTTGTCAGCAACTGAGTTCAAAAAATTATGGAAAACCACTGAACTTTACAACACGTGACGCTACAAGAGTGAAATAAAAATCATCCTCTGATAAATGTGACTACTTTCTACTCAATGACCTTGACAGAAATGTAGTGGAGTAAAAGTAGAGTATTTGTCTTTCAAATTTAGTGAAGTTAAAGTAAAAAGTATCCAGAAAAAATAATACTCAAGTAAAGTACAGATACTCAAAAAGTGTACTTAAGTACAGTACTCAAGTAAATGTACTTCTTTACTGTCCACCTCTGTGTGCCTGTATGTCTTTTATAGATTGTCCAGAAAAATGAAACAGAAGACTTGGGAAAAAACAGACCACCATGGCCATTTTTGTTGTGCATGAGGGTAATGGTGTAACCACTCCTTTGGACATCAGCATCATTATCTACACAGCTGGTGCCATGATGTTTGACATCACCTATTTTCTGAGGGTATCCTGAAATACATAAATATACCTTTGAGGACTTTCATGGACATAGAAAGTAGGCAGATGTTCTGAAAGGCTCAGAACCTCACAAGTGAAATCTTCCTTTAAAGGATTTTTGTGAATGTGGTTGTTTTGTATGCAAACCATGTTATTTATATACAGTATATATATAACTTGTTTTACTTGTTTATTACTAGGTATTTGTACAAAATATCAAGAATATTCACAAATTTAATTCACAATTTTTGTATTTTCTTTAGTTATGCCAAGTATTTTAAATTTTCAATGCTGACCATTATATTTCACTGTTTTCTACAGGTCTGAAATATTCTGTGCCAGGCTGTGAACCTTTTCGTTTTTTTTGCCAGATTTTTTTTGTCCACTGTTCCAACACTGTTAGTCTGATTGTTAATAATTGCTAATAAAAGTTATAGCACTCCTTAAACTGGTTAAATTGATGCCCTAATGCATGACCACGACACAACGGTGTGAAAAGGGTTACGTGCCAATGTTGTGTCTGCAACAAGAATAGTAATAACTATAATTTAAATTTTCTGAAGAAAATGTAATTGGTGCTTGCTGCTACAAATTTTGACCCCTTTCTGAACCTGCACCTGCAGGTCAGTATGTAGAGCTAACATGTGTGCATGTGTCTCTTAAAGCATAATTTTTTTAACCTATCAGTAGCAGAAATAATTAGATTAAACTCAAGATTTGAATATAATTGGTTTAGTGACATTCTGTGTGCATGCATGTGATGCCACTCCTCACTGATTCAAGAATTTGACCCCTATTTGCACCTGGACATGCCGGTCATTATGGAGAGCAACATGTGTGTTCGTGTCTGTTGAAACATAAATGATTTAAGCTATATCAGTAGCCATAATGATAATGATAATGATAATGATAATGATAATGATAATGATAATGATGATGATAATCCCATTATAAAGTTTTTAATATGATAGGTTTGATGGCATTCTGTTTGCATGTACATGATGCCACTACCCTAACCCTAACATGCATTCTATGTTGCAATAGTCTTGTAAGTACCTTCTTTTTTTTCACTACAACTAATGCTGAGGCATAATGACTCCACAACTTAAAAATTATGCCAGCATCCTTCAGCTTCTCCAGTTGCTGTCTGACATTTTTGATCATCTTTGGTCAGCTGGTGCAAACTATTGAGATCACAAAAATGATTATCCTTGGTCAGTCTCAACATCTGAATGAATATATATCTGAGTAAGTGTAAACAGTGAATTCTATTAAATATACAAATATATTCTAAGGTGCAAATAAGCTGAAGGTATATGTAAACATGAACATGAACATAAACATGAAGATAAATGTAAACGTTAGATGCAAGACAGCATGTACGATAGCAGCAGTATGACAGTAGTGCAAAAAAGACTGTAAAGTGTAAAGTGCAAACAGTGTCGGATTTAAATAGGTTGTGCTTGTAACGCTGAACATGTAACGTTTGAACAGGTGTTTGTAAACAGTTCCATGTGTATACAGTATATGTGTAGAGAATGTAGTGTTGGGTACTTTTTGAAGAACCCAAATCAAACTCATACCAGAAGAAAACATTTTCTTTTCCAACATTTATCTTAGCCAGCCTTCTCTTCTAATGAGCTCCGGGGAAGTTTCTCATGGTTCACTAATAAAGCAGCTAATAAATAAGACAGCTCACTTCTTACATCTCACTTCTTACTTCTATGCTCCCATGAACATAGCCCTCTCACCGAAGACCTGGCATATCTACTGTATGTCTAGGGAAACTCACAATTGGATTGAATAGCTTGTAAGATGCACGTATAAAATATTTCAATCAGAAAAAATATATTCACTAACAAAATACAAAGCTCAAAAATACTCACTCCTGAGTACAGTAAAGAAATAGTGATAAATACTGGGTTATCATTTCATTAATGAAAGTTGCTTGATATATGCATGTGACATCATGAGAATACTGATAACAAAATTCTCCTCACTGAGCCAATCGTTTTAATAATTTATATGTCCATGTTGTGGTCGTTTTGTGATTCCACCTGTTATGGGGGTTAATGTCCACATGATGTCACCAGAACACCCATAATGCAATTCTCTTCACTGGGCCAAGAGTTTTTATGTCATATGTATATGTCAAGCAATTTTGACATGGTTTCACAAGTTCACTCCAACAAAGCACTCCTCAGTCCTCAGATATGACTTCTTATTTTGGTGTCTTTACCATGGAATTTCATTGGATGACAGCAGCAGTATCATGTGGCCTAGCAGAATTATTTGAATAAATTGTGGTCAGAACCCATGTAGATGAAATATGATCAACGGTAGTTTTTAGAATGAAAGAATTCAGTACAGCAGTCTAGTCTATTCAATTCACCATGCAGAAGATCACAACTCTAGGACAAATGGTTCAAAAGTTATAACCAAAAATGTACCTTGAATTTTGGCCTGTTGGTGCTACAGAGATGGATGGATTGACCTGGATACTTTTGACTGCCCTGTATTAATTGGCCAAATTTCATAAAAATCCAAATATAGGCTGCCATAGACTCCAGAGGAAAAAGTATTATAATAGTGAGAAATAGTAAGAAAAAATTGTATACTTATGGCAGACACCTTTTCCAGAGCATTTTATTTTATTTTATACAACTGAGGGTTAAGGGCCAGCAGTGGCAGCTTGGTGGACCTGGGATTCAAATTCACAACTTTCTGTTGCTCACATCTAACAATTACAATAGATGCCTTGCACCTATAGTGCTTGGCCTCTAGAAATACTGAAAAATTCTAACTATTACAATAGGTGCCTAGCATCTTCGGAGCTTGGCCAGTAATAATAATGTGATATAATGACAACAACAATAATAATAAAACTTAAACAGAACAGAATGTTTGTGTTGTCAAGCCAGCATAATAAATTACAGAACAGAACATTTCTAACAGTCTATATTGTTGATAAAATAGTCTACTTTAAATTGTACATATAATAATCAGTATATAGACACACTTACCTATTATATATTATTATGTACATACTAGGAAGACTGAGGGTCCTTCACATTGCTGTTAATGAATTAAACATAAATTAACAATGTTTTAAACTAAAGTGATTTCATATACTGGTTTCTAATATTACTGCTACCCCTCTAAGCAGAATTATTTACTGTACATTACTGTACATTAGTGGCAGTGCATGACATAAATATAATACTCCGATCAGGCATAACATTATGCGCACTGGCAGGTGAAGACTGATTATCTCCTCATCATGGCACCTGTTAGTGGGTGGGATATATTAGGCAGCAAGTGAACATTTTGTCCTCAAAGTTGATATGTTAGAAGCAGGAAAAATGGGCAAGCTTAAGGATTTGAGCGAGTTTGAAAAGGGTCAAATTGAACCAGAGGCCATGGCTCATTGATGCATGTGGGGAGGGAAGGCTGGCCAGTGTCGTCCGATCCAACAGATGAGATACTGTTGCTCAAATTGCTGAAGAAGTTAATGCTGGTTCTGATAGAACGGTGTCACAGTGCATTGCAGTTTGTTGCGTATTGGGCTGCATAGCCGCAGACCAGTCAGGGTGCCCATGCTGACCCCTGTGCACCACTGAAAGCGGCAACAATGGGCATGTGAGCATCAGAACTGGACCACAGAGCAATGGAAGAAGGTGGCCTGGTCTGATGAAACATGTGGATGGCCAGGTGCATGTGCATCGCTTATCTGGGGAACACATAGCACCAGGGGAAGAAGACAAGCCGGCAGAGGAAGTGTCATGCTCTGGGCAATGTTCTGCTGGGAAACCTTGGGTCCTGCCATCCATGTGGATGTTACTTTAACACGTACCACCTACCTAAGCAATGTTGCAGACCATGTTCAAAATAGGAACCATCAGTATACCACATCAAATAATGCTTCTAATCCATTTCAAAACCATGCAAATACAGTAGCACACAGCAGCCACTCTGTATCCAAAATGATGCTATTCTCCTTTTAGCCTATTTTCTCCTAGTACCTGGACACCAGAGAAAACTCTGAATGTTCGTGAACACAACCACCAGACATTAATACAGCCAGAAATCATGCATCAGCCACCCTGCATGATAAAGTCAGCTTGTTTCAAAGACCCAATCTCCAGTCATAGAGAGGATGTCACATTTTGTTTTGTATTTGTGGCATTGCCGGAGGGGTGTATGTGTTCTTCTGCATGTGCCTTCTCTGCATGTATGTGGTACTGACAAAAACATAAAGTGTTTTTTTCCTTTTTCTTTTCCAAAGGTCTTTTCCTCGACCGGGTAAGACTCTCTCTGGCAGACATCACAAGTATCTGCATCACTGCTTGGTTTTGGAATTGCACTGTCTCTGCAGTGGATAGGGAAGACAGCTAAGAAGGTTATCGGAGTCTCTCTACCTTAATTAAGGTAGCCTGTAATATTTGCACACCGCATTTTTAATGATGAACCACATTTTTTTTAAAACTGAAGCATCTTTTTGTGCAATCTATAGAATTTTAAACAGTTCAGTGCTCCTCTGTGTACAATATTTTATTCTAGTTTAGTGTATTGTATTGTATTGTATTGTACTGACTAGAAGTGTATTGTACTGTCTGTTTTGCACTGTTTTCTGTCTTATACTGTTTGCACAAGTTTGCACACATGTACTTTATGTGGATCTGTGTTAATATACTTAGTCCTTAATTCTGTGTATTTGTTTTATTGTAATGGTGTAACATGGACAATAACACTGCTGCTCATCGTTTCATTTCACACTCCATGACCACCCTGTACTGCTGCTGTCTGCACATTGCACATTTCACATACTTTATACAGTTTATTTATACAGTTCTTACTTTTTTTCTTTTCTTCTTCTTCCTTTTTTTTTTTTTTTTTTACATTTTTTATATATTTTTACATACCTCTACTTTATACTTTATTTCATTTTATTTTACTTTAACAAAATTGTAGATTTTATATTTTATATTTATTCTTCCAATTGGCATTTTGCCTCCTTATTTCCTTTTTCCTTTTCAAGGTCACAGACAGTCACGTAAGCATTTCACTGCATATCGTAATGTGTAAGGTTGTGTATGTGACAAAAAATTTGAATGGAATTGAATTGGTTGAAATTCATTTCAATTCCTTTTTATTTGCACTTTTAACAATGGACATTGTCTCAAAGCAGCTCTACAGACATATAAAATATAGAATAAAAATGCCAAAGTTTAAAATTAAATTAATATTGAGCATTGACAATTTTATTCACTGATCGATTTTATCGATTAGGATGATGCCACTTTTTGTGCAGTCTTCCTTAAGTGGGAACTAGTGTGACTAACAAGTCCCATTTTAGATGCACACACTGGGACAATAAGAGCATGGAAAAGACACTGCCATTAGAGCAGTTGAGCCTCCGGTGTCCTTCCCATATTTCCCAAGTTTGAGCGTGAAAAATTACCCATTATTTTTGAATATCCATTAATTTCAATTCTTAGCTTGTCGGATTTCCCTTATTATTGTCCATGCCTTTTCTAGCATATTAAAACCCCCCAAGGGCTCCACTGAACATTTTCTATCCACCCAAAGAACTGATCGGGCTTTCCCTGGACAATCTCCTTTTTTGGACAACTTTTATCATGTAAGTCTTTTCCTCTTTCCCCCTTCTATTTTACCCTTTTAATTCATAATATAATCTACATAGTTCATAATATATCTGTGTATTCATGTTTGTGTACTTAATGTCTGCTGTTGTCCACTTTTTTTTAGTTAGACTGTGTTAGTGAGTGTTGTGTCTTTCTCATGAATGTACATGCATTACATGTTATGTTTTGCTCATTCCTTGCGAGTTGTTTGTTCTCGTAGCTCACACTTCTAATCAGTCTGAGATGGACTACACCCTTCTCACTCCTTCTGGCTCACCCGATAATCCTATTGTTCTGAGTTCAGGTAAGGAGTCCCCATCTGAATCTGACTACAGCCCTGTGCCAAGTGTCATGGATGTCCTATCAGTCCTGTCACATCTTCTTACTCTGACCTTAAGCCTGAGATTCAATCTAGTCACCCCAAATAGGGGCTAAATTCCTATTAATTTATTAAACTATTTGTTTTATAACCAAATACTGTTTTGAGTGTTGTTTTTTTGTTCAATTTTAATTCCCACAGGTGTCAATAGATGTGATAGAGTGCTTTAGGGCTTGTCTCAATGAGAAGCTCAGCAGGGATGCCATTCATGCCAGCTGCTTTACCACTGCTAAGCTGGTTGATTAGACTTGTTCATTTTATCCAGATTTGGAGACAGGTCAGGTTGGAGACTGCTTTTGATGCAATGGTGTAATGTGAAGGTGGAATGAGAACATGATCTAATTGTAGTCTGTCTAGCATTCAGCTCCTTGCATGGCTCTGTTGATCCAGACATCATGCACATCCCTCCTGCATGCAAAGATATAGTCAATAAGGTGCCACTGCTTGGATGTGGGGTGCTTCCATGATATCTTGTATTTGTTGGCCATTCTGAAGAGGGTGTTGGTGATTGTTAGGTCATTCTCTGCACATGGTGTCAGCAGCAATAATCCATTTTTTTTGGTCAATATTGTACTGAGCTATAAGTTCTCTGGCTATAATTGCTGTCCTTCTCTGTGGCCTGGATATGTTCTTTCTATCCATCAGAGTGCACAAATTCCATGTTCCAAAGATGAGCTTTTTCTTTTGTCTTAATCTAACCAAAAGAGTGTTAAAGAGGGTAGAAGCTGAATCATCACCACCTTCTTGACCTCTGAAGTTGGAGTCCAGAGGCATGGCAAGTGTTACAACTGATAACATCTTTGGCTGCAGTGGATAGCCAGATGCTGGTTTGCCATTCTTTTGTAGGGCCATATCCATCCCAGTCCATGAGTTATTGAAGTTGACCTCTGTTGAGAGCCTAGGAGCCTAGGTGTTCTTTAGCTCTTCATTTGTATCTATTCCATCTGGTAAGGTAGGATTCTGACTTTTGTGTACTATTTGTTTAACTTGATTGGTTCTAGAGTTATTTGAACTGTGTTATATTGTATAGCTTGTTGATCCTTTAGTGTTGGTCTATGCTTCTTAGTTGTCTCAGGTGATTAATCAAGAGTAGTTTCAGTCTCCCTTAAGATGTGAATTGTGGGCAGGGCTTACTAGTTTATATTGAAGGCTCTCGAGTGTCTGTAGCGGTTTGCATCTAGCCCGGTCAAGACCGGTTTATAGTAAGTGTCTACTATCATTCTTTTCTTGTCCAATAGAATTCAATTTATTATGTATAGCACCTTTTACAATGAACTGTTGTTACATGTGCTGTTGTCCCGGAGATGGTGTTTCACACCTCTCCCCTTGTCTCAGCTAACCATCTCTTCTTTTGAATTCCATGCAGTTTCAGTTACATCTCCAATCAAACTCTCCATCATTGTCATCTACCGCCCTCCTGGTCCCCTTGGAGACTTCATGGAAGAAATGGACACACTCCTCAGTGTCTTCCCTTCTGACAGCACCCCTCTGATGGTCTTTGGAGATTTCAACCTTCCATCCGACAAGCTTCAGTCTTCTGACTCTTCTGAATTCATTCTCTTGTCATTCAACAGCTGCCTTTCATTTTCATCTCACTCTTTCATCTCTTCCTGACTATGACTCCTTTTCCTCCCTACCCGTAGACTCAGCTACAGACACTATTCTCTCCTCTCTCTCATCAGCCATGGACCTTCTCTGCCCTTTATCCACTAAACGCAGAAAGACTTCTTGTCCTGCTCCTTGGCTGTCAGATGTGCTTCGCAACAATCAGAGACAACTACGAACAGCAGAGAGGAAGTTGAAGAAATCTCGACTGGACGCTGATCTCACCTCTTATAGTACGCTCCTGTCCAGATTCTCTTCAGACGTGACTTCTGCCAAGACTTCCTTCTACAAGGAAAAGCTTGAAGCTTCTGCACAAGATCCCCTTCTTTGCACTACTCAACCCCCCGACTCCAACTGCTCCATCCTCCCTGACCGCTGAAGATTTTGCCACTTTTTACACAGAGAAGATTGAGAAGATCTGCCGGACCTTCATGTCTGCCCCAACTTCATCTACATTACACAGCCAGGACTCAGCTACTCCTTCACTGAAGCATCTCTTAACCATAGCAGCAGAAGAGGTTTTGCAAATCATCCACTCCTGCAATCCTACCACCTGCCCACTGGATCCAATCCCTTCCAGACCATCTCACCTGACCTCCTGCCCTTCATCACCACAGTCATCAATGGATCCATAACATCAGGACAGGTACCAACTGCCTTTAAACAAGCAAGAGTTATCCCTATACTGAAGAAACCTGCTTTGGATCCCTCTGACATCAATAATTACAGACCAGTATCACTTCTCTCCTTTCTTTCAAAAATTCTCGAACAAATTGTTTATAATCAGCTGTCTGACTATCTCTTGCAGAATAACCTCCATGATCCCAACCAGTCTGGCTTCAAAGCAGCACATTCCACAGAGACTGCCCTTTTGGCAGTCACTCAGAAACTATACGCTGCTAGATCAGCCAAGCTGTCATTGGTCCTCATCCTCCTCGACCTTTCTGCAGCACTTGACACAGTTAACCACAAGACTCTCTTGTCCACCCTCAGGAGTCTTGGTATTTGTGGAACAGCATGGGAATGGTTTGCTTCCTACCTGGATGGTCGCTCATATCAGGTAACATGGAAAGGATTGATATCTGCCCCACGCAGACTCTCTACTGGTGTCCCACAAGGCTCAGTACTTGGTCCTCTCCTTTTCTCCCTCTACACCCACACTTGGCAAAGTTATATCGTCACACGGTTTTTCATACCACTGCTATGCTGATGACACCCAACTTATCTTCTCCTTCCCTCCCTCAGATACCACAGCTTCTGCTCTGATCTCAGCATGTCTGGCGGACATTTCATCTTGGATGACAGCTCATCAGCTGAAACTTAATCCCAGCAAAACTGAACTGCTGGTCATCCCAGGTGATTCATCCCCAGCCCAGGATCTTGCATTATCTCTGAACAACTCAATGATCTCCCCTTCAGCCACTGCTTGCAACCTTGGGGTAACCATGGACAATCAACTGTCCTTTTCCTCCCGTGTTGCTAATGTGACATGCTCATGTCAGTTTCTTCTGTACAACATTAGAAGGATTTGACCATTCCTATCCACACAGGCTACTCAAGTCCTTGTTCAGTCTCTGGTTATTTCGAGACTGGACTACTGCAACTCTTTACTGAAAGGTCTTTCTCTGAATGCAATTCACCCACTGCAAATGATCCAAAATGCAGCTGCACAGCTTGTTTTCAACCTGCCTAAGTTCTCCCACACCACCCCACTGCTGCGTTCCCTCCACTGGCTTCTGGTAGCTGCACGCATCAGATTCAAAGCACTGATGCTTGCCTACAAAGCCAAGAATGGACCAGCACCATCTTACCTCAAAGATCTTATTACTCCTCACACTGCACCTCGCTCTCTCCAATCCACTAGCACTGCCCGACTGGTCCCACCATCTCTCAGGGCAAAAGGTAGGTATTCATCTAGACCAAGGGTAGGCAAGTTCAGTCCTAGAGAGCCGCAGTCCTGCAGATTTCAGCTCCAGCCCTGAAAAAAACTCACCTGCCTGTAGCCTTAGTAATCCGGAAGACTGTGATTAGCTTGTTCAGGTGTGTTTGATTAGGGTTGGAGCTGAAAATCTGCAGGACTGCAGCTCTCTAGGACCGAACTTGCCTACCCCTGATCTAGACTCTTCTCTGTTCTGGCACCGAGGTGGTGGAATGAACTTCCCCTAGATGTCCGGACAGCAGAGTCTCTGACTGTCTTCAAACGATGTCTTAATACCTACCTTTTCCTGAAGCACTTAAACTAGCTTATGTATCGTTATATGTTTTTTTTTTTTTCAAAAAAAACAAAACAAACAAACATCCAATTTTAGGCTAATGGTATCCTAAGTCTGTAACCTATTGAACCAGTGTTAATGTATTCAATGATAGAGACTTAAAGCACTTTTGTATGTCGATAAGAGTGTCTGCCAAATGCCAGAAATGTAAATGTAAATGTAGGAGAGTGTGCACCATTCATGGGATCAGACATAGGTATATCAGATACATCAGGCATGCTGGCTGATGACAGGAAGGACTGGGTGAGTGCCTTATGGGTTGAGCAGGGTATTCAGCCAGGGTTGTGGGACTTCCAAGAGGGAGACCCTTGATAGACACATGTACCAGTACAGTCATGCTACTTCTGGAGATTCATTCAATGCTATGCTGCTTGATTAATAAACCTCAGATGGTTCTCTGTCTTACCAGCATGCCAATCAAACTTTCCATACCCAATACAATCCAATTTTTTGTTTATCTTTTTTTTGCAGATGTGGAATGTGAATTTTTATTAATTATTCCACACTATAATAAAATAGTGTGTGATAGTGAGTTGTTATTGTTGAGTTCAGGCGAGTTCTTGAGTGAGTAATTTGTGTCATTAATCTGTAAATTTCTAATCCAAGATGAAGTTTAGGCATATCTTGTACTGGAAAGAGTTTCAACCTAAATAAGGAGACACAAAGTACACAAGTACACAAGTAGAGAAATAGAGAGTATATAGAATGGGTCAAAATTAGATTTTATACACAGATGAACTTCAGCATATGCATATATTAACTGAACCAGCTAAGCAATAACCTTTCTTAATTTGTTTATTTCAGTAACCTGTATTTATCAGTATTGCAGTCCCACATGCAAAAAAACAAAAAAAAACAAGAAAACAAAAACAAAACCACACACACACAAAGAAGATATAATATTATTAAATACTTTTAATAATAATTTGTGGCCATTGTTGCCAATAATGTGTAAAATGAAATATGCACTTGTATTTTTGATGTGAGAACTTAAAAAATATTCACTTGGACAAACAAAAGCTCTCAGGTGTATGAACTGATCCTAAGAGGCATACAAATATATTTGTTTGTACTTGAATGCAATTTTGGTGCTACAACCTCTTTAATATGACATCAAAATCTCTAATCTTCACATCTCAACTTTTCCAACACTCTTCTGAAAGACTTGAAAACTGATGTGGGTGCTTAATTGATTAATTAGAAGTGGTGGCAGGAGTCAGTGGGGATGAGACGTTGAAGAGAGCTTACTTTTATGTGCAAACAAAACAAAACCTTGGGCCTTTTTTATAAAGAATTTGTATGCACATGCTTCTGAAATGCGTATAGGCAACCTCATACACAACATAAGGGTCCCTGATTTAAAAACAAAAACGTTACATTTGAGTTTGGTGACCTTATGGTTGAACCTGTGATTTCTGCTCAAGGACTGAATTTGCGACCTTACAGAGCTCTATGAAATTGAGTAAAATTGGCTTCATGCCCCAGGTTCAGGGCCTTTGTGCATACTTTCTTTCTCCGTTTTTCGCTACTTATACTTAACTTAAATGGTTCAAAATTATGGTATTCACCTGTTGAGTGTGTGTGTGTGTGTGTGTGTTAATAATTGTGTTTTAACAACCCTAAATATCCTACATTTATTTCTTATTGTGATCACAAATGCCTGTTTCATCTATCATGCTATGTATCTATGTACTTATTTACTCACATTAAGGTGAATATAGAGTATAAAAAAAGAACAGAAAAAAACAGAACCTGCAAGAAAGACAAAGGTACAATTATTGTCATTTTTATATGAGTATTAAATGCAGAGAACATAAAACAAGTGGAAAAATAAAGCCACTTCAAAACCAAAACTATGCCAGCAGCACAAATACTGTCTATTTGTAGTCCACTGGAATGAAGAATCAAGAGGATGGAGCTGAAAAAATGGTGAGAGACAGGCAAAACTGTTCATTCAAAAAGAAGACTGAGAATAAATAAAACGAATAAAGGTTTAATCTACTAAATAACTGCACAAACTTATACAAGTCTTTTGTATGTGTGAACATACAAAAAAAACAAAAAAAAAAACAAAAAAACAAAAGCAGGGTTTTCCTCATACAGTTGCTTTGGTGGTTAAAATGATTTCCAAATTGACCAAACATTTCCCCCACATTACATAACAACTGTATACATTAAATGCCCTTTAAATGAAAGTGAGATTCATATATAGGATATATTGGTTGAGAGCAAAAGCAATAGGTGAGCATTAACAAGTAAAGCCAAGCATATTTACAATAATTATCCTCTAATGTCTAATAAGTGTTATTTACAATAAGTAAAAAAAAGTATGAAAAAAATTTAAACCAGCTCTCGCTTGCTTCAAATTTGAAAAACAACATATGAGGGCATAAATGCACATTTATAATCGTATAATTGTGCATTGTATAAGAGAACATTTCTCTTTACAAAAGTGCAATTTTTTTGATAGAGTAAAAAAATATATATTCATATTTTGTATATAAGTAAAAATGTTACTGTCAAATATATTTCAACAAGCCCTAGAACCAGTGACTAAAATGGACACTTGAACGAGAATAGCATTTGCTATCACCAATAATGCACCAGAAAAAACATGTTTTGGTTCTTCTGACTGCTAAAAATGCAGATTGCTGAAACACTGTTCAGAAAGTTCTTTTTGAATTCTACACAATACTGTTCATTTCAACAAATGCAAGAGTTGTACAGAATAAAATACTTGCAAAAGATAATGGAATTAGGAATAATTATGGATTGACAAAAAACAATTGCCAAAATAATAGTACAAGGGATTTAAATGTACCAAAAGAATATTCAAATATATAAAGAAAAAAAATAACTACTCGTATGTTTATATGAAGCCCACCTATGACTTACATAGTACAGTTGTTCATGCTAATTATTTGGATACAACAAAATGAAACATAAAGAAGCATCAGATGCATAATAATATGTAGTGATGTGTCTCTTCTGTATAATTTGGCTTTGTAATGCCTTCTTGTTTAATAGATCTATTTATCTATATGCTACTGTAATCTCTCTACCAGAAAAAAAATCTCCTTTTTTCCCCTGGCCGTGAGATTTTGTTACATTTTCAAGTATCTTTGTTAAATAGCTTATAACAATATAAATTCATTGGATTAGCTTAAAAAGCTAACTGAAAGGGTATTAGTCCCATATGGTGCTGCCTTCTTGGAGTGTCTTCTTCACTGATCTGAGACCACGTGGACTGTTCTCTAAGACTTGTGTAAGGGGAGTGGGACCAGCTCTGTGGTCTCCACATCTGTCTATAAATGTAAAGCTAATGTACATGTACATTTTTCGATATTTTGCTCCCATAAAACTTTTTTTCACAAGCTCATTATGTTCATAAAATGAGTCCACCAAAAGTCCTGCAATGCTGTTTTCCAAACGGTCTTCAACATCTACAGTATCCTTCCAGGTGTCTTGCTATGATTGCTGCTGGCAATGGTGGCCTTGTTTCTGGTTGCCTTGGCTGAGCTGCTGCTGAAGCTGGAGCACCATTTGTTCCAGACTTTGCCGAGCTTCATGCTCTTGCAGCAGCTCCTCTTGCAGCTGCTCACGATCAGTCTCAGCTTGCTGCAGCTTCAACTGGAGAGCTTCAACCTGGAACATATCACAAGCGATGGAAGGTTCAAGTAAAACTAAGGTAGAAACACAGCAATGAAATTTTTCTGTAACAAAAACACTACTTATTTTATCTGCTCAGGACAAAGCCAAATTTAAGCCTATAAACAGCTTTAAGGAGGGGAGA
The DNA here is from genome assembly GCF_019097595.1 of Hemibagrus wyckioides. Lineage (NCBI taxonomy): Eukaryota > Metazoa > Chordata > Actinopteri > Siluriformes > Bagridae > Hemibagrus > Hemibagrus wyckioides. Next base: position 11,968,415 of record NC_080730.1, on the reverse strand, counting down.
TGGGGAAAAAAAGTCTAACATAATGAGGAACATGTTCAGTCTTGCCTGGGTAGAGTACTTGGCCCTCAGTTGGCTTGGCTCATAGCACTTGTCACATTTGTACATCTGCCGCTCACGCTCCAGCTCCCTTTTTAGTGTTCTACACGACTCACTGGCATCATGTACCTTTCTCTCACATTCTGTGCGCAACCGCTCAAGCTCCTTTCGCAGGTTACGCTTGGCTTCAATGGCCTCCCGCAACCGCCCCTTCTTACTCACTCGTAAAAACTCCAGCTCCTAGGCCAACGAAAAAAAATAATAATTAAAGCCTCTGAAATATCACATAGGATACTATGCACAATGGTGATATATACCAAAGAGGCATGCACAGTGAGGGGAACTTAGCATTCAAACTTTTGTTTTTGTTATTTCATATACCACAAATGCATAAATTTACTTCAAATTTACACACAACTGAGTTAATTTATCAACCTTTCAGTTTAGTTTAAGTTGTGTCCAAAGTTTGCATAAAATGTTTAAGGGCACAGACAGCTGAAAGCATGAAATAAAAGAGTAAAAGCTGAAAGACAGAAGTGGAAATTATTTTGACTCACTTCAATGGCGAAATAAATGTAATAATATATAATATTAATTATAATAAGTGAGCACTAAATCTTCTGTCACCTGACAAATGGCCATGTATAAATAAGACCAGACCTAAAAATACATGTACTTCTATTTGAAGTGGATATATGGACTGGAAGCATATTCAATAACAAACACAAAAGTAAGTCTGAAGACTTACTTCCCCATCTTTTCCTCATTTTTATTTTCACTCATTTAATTCAGCTTTCTCACATGTACTCCCCATTCTACTTAATTCTTTCATCATATCATGAAAAACTACCCAGCTGTATATTATTATTGGCTCATTATCGCAACACCATCATTAATTAGGGTGGGAGTTAATTTCCACACAGCTCAAGATGATTCACTATTTGTGCTCGAATTACAGCATGTCATTCATTTCATAAATCAGAAACAGATTTATCCATATCATGCTGTGTACTCAAATCTGCTCTCATTTCTACTCAACTTTGATTAATAATGACCAATATGTACAAAATATTTTCCATCAAACCACACTCAGTCACTCTATAAACTTTCCAGCAGAGCTAGCTGTACCTGCTGAAGGTTGTGCTTGGCCTGCAAAGCTGCTGAAAGCTTTTCCTCCTGTTCAACTTGCATATGCACAATTTCCTGCAGGAACCTCTCTCTGGCCTCTCTGGAACTCAGGTTGTTGTACAGCATCTGCTGCAAAGACTCAAATTCTGAGCTAGGGGCAGCTGTAGATCTGTGCCTACCCTCATACCGCTCCACAACCACTCCATTAGTTAGAGAGTGGGAGAAAGGCACTGCAACAACACCACAAACAGGCAATTTATTAAACAGCTGATTAATATATATCTACAGTCCCACAAGTCCCATACATAGGGAACAGTTGTACTTTTTTTGTTTTACAAAATGTTTCATACTTAGTTTTAGTTAATATAAAATATAAACTAATATATATATATATATATATATATATATATATATATATATATATATATATATATATATATATATATATATATATAAAGAAACTAAGAATGAAAAATTTTATATATATATATGTATATTTATATAACCTTTAAGAATGCTTTTAGCAAAAGAAGCCCATGATGTACCAGGAAAAGATATAGCAGAAGATCATGTAATGGACTGCATTCAAAGTACATGAACAAGAGTTCATCTAGTGGAAGAGATTCTGGATGTGTTCACAATGCAATGTAATATAAAATATAAATGTAAATAAAGTTACATTTTAAAAAAGCTAGGATTTCTTTTGCAATAATATTTCAGTGCTTCAGTATTTCAGAATTCAGTGCTTGGTGCTTATATCTAAACAAGCAATACAATATATGATAAAAAAAATTATATTAAATATTATTTTGGAGTTTTTGCTTTACTTATTTATTTATTCTTATTTAATCTCAATTGAATTTTAATACTTGTACAATTAATTACATTTAGAATAAAATATTTAAAGAACTTTTTACTCCTTTCATTTTTATTGCACCCATTACAAATCTTGGCAGTTCATCAGTCACTCTTCTGCATATTTTGAAGCATCCAATCAAGTTCTCCAGTGTAAAAATATCAAGAATTATGCCAATTCAACCTCTGCTGTGACCTACTCACACTACACAAAGTAGTTGATGTAGCGATCTGTGTACTTTTTATTATGGATAAACCACTGGACTGTAGTCTTGAACTTAATCAGCCCCTCTGGCCCTATCGTGGTAAAATTTTACAATATGCTCGGTAAACAAATGCTCATAAAATTAGCGGTCTTTAGCACATGGTAAATATCAGGATATCTATTATGTCTATTGTCTGTTATTCTGATTAACTTATTGTCAATATATTGTTCAATCTTGCATATGAAAAGAAGACTGAATTATACCATACCTTATTCTATATATATATATATATATATAAATATATATATATATATATATATATATATATATATATATATATATATATATATATATATATAATTTTATAATTTATTAATATTTTATTTTACCTACTGTAAAAATCTTAGTTTTGATATTTTAGATTTTGTATTTTCTATTTTGTATGTGACAAATAGAATTTGAATTGTTTACTTAACAATTTCATACTAATGTATGCAAATGATAAATCATTGTTTCTGTTTTTCTGTATACACTAACCAGAGAGGAAAATCTGTACATCCACTGTTTATCAAATTTCAAAATTATGTGCCAGAAAGAAATTATACACAAAGATCAACAGAATGTTCTTCATGCATCTGGTCTGCAACTCACCCTCATCACAGTTGTCTACCTCAATCTCTGCATCCGAGTTGGACTCGTACTGTGTGGGATGAATGATGCAGGCTGCAGGCTGTGTCTGGTCCTCGCCAGATGGCCAGCACTTGGTTGTCTTGGACCTGTGGCTATAGACAGGCTGGGAACCTCCTGCACTGGACTGCTCTGGCTGCTTTTTCTTCTGCAGAGTGTCTGGGGGTAATGCCATGTTCTCTGAGTTTTTGGGTAGTGGTCTGAAAGTAAACACAAAAAACATGAACATCTGAATATAAAATGAGACCTGAGCTCAGGCCAGATGAGTAAATCACAATGTAAACAAGATGGCATATTAGCCAAGTAGATGCATACTGCTCATACTTGTGACTGGGAGTTGCTCTCTCGGTGGATGGGACTTTAGGAGACCATGGCCGAAAGGCTGATGGCCTCTGCTTGATCTGAAGCTGCTTGAGATCCTTAGAAGAGAGAAAAGTCCGCTAACCATGTAAGATAATTTTCTTAGGCTAACGTGCGGTGCACACATTTCAAATATCTCCACACATTTGTCCTATAGGCATTTTAAGAAGGGAAACTGGTGGTGCTATACTGAGGCAGAAGTAGAAGTAGTTTTGCACATATACCTTGTTTGCAGATGTTGCTAAACACTGAAACCATTCCACTTGCTTTTCTTGGTCCTCAGGTGGGGTAAGCTCCTGTTTGGACTTCTTGGCAGGAATGGGACTATATTCCTGCAGAAGATGAGAAATAAATTTATTTAACCTATTATACAAATAGGTACAGACACTACTCTAATATAATACTGCATGATTAAACTTCACAACAAACAGGTTCATAATGACTGCTTTCATGAGTAGAAGCTGCATCTAATTGCAGTTAGATGTGTTTTGTGCTGGACAATTTCCCAACCTTTTTTTATTTGAAGAGAAATTAAGCTAAAAAACAGACATGATTGACCTTTTTGCCAATTTCAGCATTTCTTTATACAGAATTGTTAAAAGGTACTGGGGAGGGGAGGATACAGTAGAGGTAGATTGCAGAAAATAAACTTATAGTAAGTATGCAAACAAACAAGTAATTTATTTCCAATGCACAGAAGTGCTGTACATAGTTAAGATCACAAAGAAGCATAGTAAAAATATAAAAATATGTATAGTAGTTAATAAAAGAATATATAATGTCAATCAAAAATGAATTCAAATTTTAATTTTAAAACTTTTTTTTATTTAAAAAAACTGTAACAGAGGGAGCACATCTGATGTCCAGAGGAAAGCTGTTCATCAGCAAGATAACAGAGCAGCCAACAGGGAGCAGTGTATTGGAACAGCAACTTAGAGATATAGAAGGGGGGTAATTACGAATTTAAAAAAACAAACAATAAAAAAGTGGATCCTGTAGACAGAAAGTCACTAGAAGGATATCAAAACAGGGATGCATTCTCTTTTGTGTGAGTGAGTAATTTCACTGCTAAATTTTGTATCATCAACAAAAACCTTGCTGATAGTTTAAGTTGATAAATACTGATTTTTTTTCTTTTGCAAGAGGTGATTTACTGATCAAATCTAGGGTCACAATTAAACAAAATGCAGCGGAATGCATATTCCTTACCTCGGTCTTGGAAGGTCATGGTAACCTAAGCTATATTTAAAGAAGGCCTAAAGCTTGTGAGGACAGGTATAAACTACTGTCTGTGAGTAAGGGAGAAGCCGGTACAGGTATTCATTCATTCAGAAAGGTTTCATTGTAGCTGACAGGTTTTAAAACACATAAAAGCTAACAGTGAATAATCCATAATGCCCTCAGGTTCCCAGATGGCAGCACTGAATGTGTTTACTGTTAAGGCATGTCTAGACCTGCAATTCTCTGCTTCACTCTCAGGAATTCAAACAGCTTTATAACTTTTACAGCAGAGCCTTTATTAGTGTAGGCTAATTCAACAATTTGACAATTTTATACAATTAATAAATTTACCAAATATACAAATGAGAGATGGTATGTGGTTTTGGGGTTAGTGCTGTAGTCCTGAGGGCTATAATGGTCTCAGATCCCATCCAATTATTCCTGCCTTGTTAGCCCCTGAGTAGAATAAAACCATTATAATAGATGGATAGATTTTTTGATGAAGTGAGAACCAGAGACTTTGCAAATGTTCAGTCACAAGGGGGAGATATTGCCTAGGTTTCTGATGGCTCAGTAGAACACTGATCCAAGGCCAAATACTAACCATGCCGTCTTTCGTCCATTAACCCAATATGTTAGTTCTGTTATCAAGAGGTATGGGTGCATGTACATTTCATACAGTCTAGATAGTGTAGATAGCCTTGAAGATCACATTGTGAGCAAACACATATTTTCGGAACAACTCAGCATGGATCATTTTCAAGAACTCCTCTGCTGCTTAGCTGTTTACGGGGGCCTTTTGTAGACTTAAAGCGTTTATAATTAAACGTACTTAAAATATCTTCAAACATGTCAGACTGAGGAGAGAGAAATATCCAAGCTAATCTAAGCATGTGCTCTTTTACATGAACCATATATACATAGTGCCATGGAAAATGAACACAAGATGAGCATGACTCCTGATAACAATCCACATTCCTTCCTATACCTTCCTACATGTAAAAAAGGTAAACCACCCCTCCACTAAACTGCAGATGGCCAAAAACAAAACCTGACTCGACTCATGCTGCTGCCTTTCCCAACAAAGGCAATCTGTCTGATCATGTTCCTGTTCATGAGTGCAGAGCCCCAGACATAATAGCCTGTACCTGTACACCCTTTTAATACGTGACCTGAAGCTGTTGCAATATCTGTGAGCAAGGCAGCCATGACATTGCTCTCACTCATGGCCACATCAAAAGGAACCATGCATGACACACCCACAGCTGCATAGCTGAGGTTGAAACAAGCAGCTGGTCAAAACACATGAACTGATATGCCAGCACATTGGCAATAAGTATACACACTGCTGAGGTACTAAGAGGTAGGCATACATCAAGACTCGTACATAAAAGAACTGGGGTGGTGGAATGAACTTCCCCTAGATGTCCAAACAGCTGAGCCACTGGCCATCTTCAAACGATGGGTGTTTGCTTTATGTATGTATGTATGTCTGTACCTAGTGTACCAGTGTTGTGTTCACTGATTGAGACTTCAAAGCACTTTTGTACATTGCTCTGGATAAGAGTGTCTGCCAAATGACGCAAATGTAATTGTACATTTGACTATATTCAAGATATATTCACATGCCCAGTTGTCATTTCTTGCAGTCAATAACCAAATCAACTCTCTCTCACACACAGGTACTAAAAAGCAAACATTATCCTGGGCTTCACAATGATGGCTGTTTTTTTCCAGCAATCTTATTGATATAACTTACATAAATAATGAATAATTAAGAAATAATCATTGATCATAATAATGCCAGCTACATGCCAGTCACCCATTTACCCCGGCTAACAGTAAAATGTTGCTGCTGCGTTCTATCTGAACATTGAATACATAAAAACTTGCCTTCACTCCTACTTTACACATTTCAGGTTGGTGCTACAGATGACCTGCATTACAGTGACATTTACCAACAAATGTTGAAGCAGTTTGTCTACACCTGTTTTAACTGTTCAGTCAATCCTCATATTGCTCAATAAATTCTGTTTTTAAGTATCTAGGCTTATTGTGTTCAGCATAAACATGTAGACTAAAGAAGAGTCACAAGAGTTGTTTAGGTATTTGGTTATTTGAAGAATAAAAGCAGATCTGAATACCAAAAGAGATGGAAGGATATGGAGAGGCTGTCAGGCTTGTAAACGCCCACTGTGAGAAGGTAAGGTGAAGTTAGGGTCAGTATGTAAGGTCCCAGATGATGTCAGTGAACAGGGTCTGCCCTGGGATGTGAGGTAATTGGCCAAGGCTGGGTGATAAACCTGTCTTTAATTTACAGCCTCCATTTGGCTAAGCCTGACATTCTCCCTCCCCCTGTCTGCATCCAAACACTGAAACACTGGTATTAACATCTATCTTATGATTCAATCACTCAAACCACTTGTGAGGTGGTGTGTAAGGTGGACTCGTTCAGACGGTTTCAATGAGGAAAAAAAAATAAAGTTGCTGCACATGTCCATTTTTAAAGCATTTCCAGTGAAGCCATTTTAAAATGTAAAGCTGTAAAAAATAAATGATTGTACTTTTTCACCTGAGAAAAAACAAGAAAAATACAGAAATGAATGTGTTGAAAGCAGGACAAATTCGGCAAGTATTAGGATCTAAGAGACTTTGCCAAGGGCCAAATTGTGATGTCTAGCTAACTGTGGGATAATCATGGTCAATCAACTGTCCTTTTCCTTACACACTGCTAATTTGACATTCTCATGTCAGTATCTCCTTTACATCATCAAAACCATTCTAACCATTTGACCTCTGCAAATAATCCAAAATGCAGCTGCATGACTTGTTTTCAACGTTCACACCACCCAATTGCTGCGCTCCCTCCGCTGGCTTCGGGTAGCTGCCTGCATCATATTTAAAACACTGATGCTTGTCTACAAAGACAAAAAAGGTCCAGTGCCCACTTGCCTCACATCCCACACTGCACCACTGCATCAAGCTCCCTTAATCTTCCAGCACTGCTCGACTGATCCCCCCATCTCTCAGGGTACGAGGAAAGTACAAATCAAGATTCTTCTGTGTTCCGGCACCTAGTTGGTGCAATTAACTTCCTCTAGATGTCCAAACAGCTGAGTAGTCTTTAAACTAAGTGTCAAGACCTACCCTGTAAAACTCGCACTTGTTTTTTTTTGTTTTTTTTGCGTGCTTGTCTTGTAACATACCTCCCAACAGAGTTTTAGGCTGATGGTATTCATAATCTGTGACCTAGTGACCAGTATTGATGCATTCTTTCATTGATGGAGACTTTTGCTCTGGATAAGGACATCTGCCAAATGCCATAAATGTAAAAGTAAATGCGTACCGAAGTGCTGAGTACTAACAAGGAGGGCCGAATGGCAAAACCTTCTAATGATAGAATATTTCTCCAAAATACTTCAAAGCATACAACATACTACAATTACTAATGTAACATGCCTGATGGGATCAAATATTGTGAGTTTACTTATGGCAAATATTGTAAGTTTACTTATGGAAAGTGTCTTTTCTATTATCCAAATTACAATTATTAATAAACCTACAGAGAAGAACATTTAATCTTGGGGGAGAATTAATCTATAAAAGATGAAAGAGGCTCCACACATCTGTTCCATAATAAAATTAAAAAAGAATGATAACTGTTCTTTAGCTAACAGCCAAAGGATCACCTTATTTATGAAATATAAAAGTCATTTTTTATGAATCTGTCTCATGGAGAGTCTGATGCATGACATTATAACATTTACTTTATGTTCTTTCTGCTTTTTGACCATAATGGAGTTCAAGGAAGTGTCTTTTTCTTGGACCATTTTTCAACACTCCTCTAATTTTAAAGGGGCCCATGTTTTTTTTCCATAGCAACCACAAAACAGTTTGCGCACAGCTAAGCTCTGACTCAACAGGCAGAACTCAAAAGAATACTAAAATTATCATGTACATGCCAGGGTTTTCCTCAGAATCAAACCTCTCCCAGCAACCCCACTGTGGCTGACATTAGCCAGATAGAGACCTGAACATTTTTGCAGCTGACTTCCATTATAAACCTACATTTGCACATATTTGGGTCACACAACAGTAATTTCTTGGAAATTACTACCTCATTTTCACCTCTAAGCAAAGCCCCCATAGTCTCAGAATGTTTGCATGGTGCTACCCAAGATCTGTGACTGGAGCACAGAACATGCGTTTTATATATATAATATAGTTAAAGTGATTGTAAAAGTGAAAAGTCTAAGTATAGAACAACAGTATAAGTGACTGTAAGTCCATGTTTCAATGCTAGTCTAACACACGCGCACACACACACACACACAAAGACTGAGCAAGCAAGTGAACACAGGCTGAACAGACACCAGTATTGAAGGGAGGGAAGGTCCTGCACAGGAACTCAATAATAACTTTCAGCAGTCTAGCCAGGAGGCTGGAGGCTGAGACTTTGGCTGTTCCATCCTCCTTCCTAACACCCCCCACACCCACCCCACCGACCGGGTCAGGCTCCTCCCTCCACTCAAGTCTATGTCTGCTCTGCCAGACTAATGCATTCTGCAGACAGCCCAGTGCTCTTAAAGACACACAAGCTACATTTTTCTCCCTTGAATCATTCCCGTTGATGCAACCACCACCTCAGAGAAGTGCTCATTATTTCCAGCCTTTCACTTAGAGATCTCTCTCCTTTTTCCTTTCTGTCTCTCCCTTGCCACATTTGGTTTTTCTTTTCATTTTCGAAAGAACTCTACATGACAGCAAAGGAGTTAGAAACCGAAGTTAAAATACATCAAGAACCTCTCAGGTTAAATTGTAGCACTGCACCATTTTGTCTATTTGGTCACTTGCTGAGTATAATCAGAGGTTCTGCAAGTTGCATTTGCATTTTGCATTATTAGAGGCAATTCCAGTAGGCATGCTTAAACAGTGTTGGAGGAGGGCAGCTTTTGGCAGCAAGCTGGGATGTGGACTACGCTTTTGCTCATAAATCAACAAGGATTGTATTACGGCTGTCGGCATGGACAGGGAATAATAATGGATCTGGATGCTAAGTGCAGCAGGCTGAAAAACAAAACTGCACTTAGAAACTGGAATGAGCTCAAGTGCTGTCTGTGTTCTGCAGCCTCTTTAGAAAACAAGGCCAATATAGTATAGTATAGTAGTTGTAGGTTACAACACATGCTCTTCACCCACACATTATTGCAGTTTGTCTGCAAGTCTGCCACTGAATGAACCTGGTGCAAAAAGAGCACTGATGAACCAACCTGTCTGCAGTAGGTGTTTGGACAGATTTAACCACAAATGTTTAACACAATCTCTAGCACTGGAGCTATGAGACAGGTTGGAGCCAGCTGCTCCAGTTAAGCATAGCAATATACGACACAGAGGAAATCATTAAAAATTTAATGGGATTGACCGACAGAGAAACCTTCAAGGGTGTGCCTGCCAAACATGTTTATTTTATTCTCCTGCGTCAGCATTTTTTTTCTTTTTTGTGTACAGTGCAGTGTGGCAAAGAGAATGAAAACACAACCCCATTGAGCGATATTTCAAGGGTAACAAACAGCCAAGAAAGAGGCTGGAAGAAGAAAATTACAAATCATTTAAACTAACCTTGTCTGGAATTAAACTACAGAAATGAAATACTCTATGAAGTATGAAGTACTCTATGGCCCATGCCACAGAAATAGTAAAATAGAAATTTTTAGAATATATTTTCTGAAAAAAGCTGGAAAAACCTTTGGTAAAAGCAAACAATTCAAATTCATGATTCTATTATGGGCAGGTTATTACTTGTGAAATACTATTCTGCACATTTTATAACAGGAAGCTGGTTTGCCTTTTAATTAGCTCAAGGAATATTTTTTATTATTTGAAATCTGGGTATGTAACTGAAAATTATGCATATTGTACATGTAATTCTTCTTTAATGAGCCCAAATTTTCTTGACCCTTTGCTAAATATTTTAAAGTGAAAAGTTGATGCTTAATGCATTAAACTCAGTACCATCTGTGCGAATCACATTTGTTGCCCTTCCCAAGTAAAACCAGCTGTCCTTGGCAGTACAAAAGTGACATCCAGAAAGAGAGCTTGACAAGTGAAACACAAAAACACCATAGATCTCTGAAATAAAGAGTATTGCTGAGCAACATGCTCCATATGAGTGGTACCCATTATAGTAGGCAATGTTCCAATTTATTTGCTGCATACTACCATATTAATTAAATAAGTAACCAACTAACTAAATAAGAATCAATAATATAAAAAAGTAATAAAAAAAACCTCATTTATAAATAAATGGTAAGTATGAAGCAAGTAATACAAGCAACAGTAGCACAGTCCAAAGAGAGTAAGCAGCAACCACTGTGTTGGAACAGGAACTGATGTCCAAATGGAGGGCAGGTGGACACAAAAACAGCAGAACTAATTAAAAGCTTTGTTACATCCAAATTAATGAAAGATGTTTGTGCCTCATTTACATAACCGATTTCCGTGACATGTTTTAAACAAAACTGTAGCTAAACACACAGCAAGTGCTGATATACCAACAATTGTTACTGATCTGATTTACATAGTGTGTTGATTTTCCCCTTGGCTTGGACAGGCAGAGGCCTCCTGATTTTAGACTCTATTTATTAGAATGCACATATTCCTTACTAGACTTTATTTAATCAAATATTGCCTTATAACTTAACAAATCATTAACACGCCATTGAAAAAAAATCACTGTGATTTAGCAATACTGGAAAATGTCTAGACAACTTTCCTGACATATCAAATACAGATCCCTCTCCTTGTAACATACCTTTATTATTATGCTTATTATAATAATGTATATAGATTGGAAAGGTTAAACATGGTCCACAAACTCAGGGATGCTACATTGCATTATGGACTGTGAGACTGGCTTAAATCAAAACAAGTAAATTGCTATTTTTCTGTACACAATTTTAAAAACTTAATAATTCTACATTCTACAGCCAGCTCTACATTTGATTCAATATTATATTTTAGGTTCATCATTTCTTATCCCAGACCAAGCCAAAACAAGTTTAAAAAGGCAAAGCCTCCCCTCTTCTGCCAGCTCCCAGAATAAAAGAACAAATCTGTCAATGGCTTCAATTGCCTGTTTCTCAATGTAAGAGATTAGCCGTTTGTCTATCATTTTGTACACCCCCTCACCTCAGCTGCCACCTCTTTCATTTACCCTGCTGGCTCATGTTATTTAGGTCATGTCTTGTGAGTCAACCTGATCTCTCTAAAACCACAGCTGGGCCTTCCTGAGGCATTAAATGATCAGACTCATGTTGGTCTGATTGTAAAGTCTAGATTTTATAGTTACAGTGAAGTTGCCTTAGAGGTGGTGTAAAATAAATTTTAAGATAGAAAATAATCAATCAAACAAGTGCAGCTGAAGTTTTCATAGCTTAATTACTAAATAACCTCACTACAGCTGGGACTTAAATATGGTAGGCTAAATCATGGTGTGTCTGGTCTCAAACGGTTTTGAAAGAAAATGTATTAAATATAACATTTTTTTGCCATTTAATCCATGACCAGTGTATTACTGTTTTATTACATTTTTTGTATTACATTGTATTAGTATGGAATACTTAACGGCACAAAATACTCTGATACATACTTATTAATGTTAATATATGGTTAGTTAATGCTTTAATATATGCTTAATCATATATGTGTATATTTACTTAATTATATAAAAGATTAGGTGCTTAACAACATACCAGCTCTGAAAGATGTAGGAGGAGGCAGCATATCCAGTACATTATTCCAGTCTGTTGAGTTTGTATGGATTCACAACATCAATAAGACAAATTTTCATGTGCTATTGCTTGACATACCCCTTTGTTGTATTTTAAATCCTAATAACTAAAAATACAAAGAAATCTTTTTCATCTTTTGCAGTGTGTTTAAATATGTCTATAGCATGTAAACAAAAGACCAGCACTACCAAAATGCTGGAACAATTCCACAATGCAGTATGACATGATGTCTGAGGGCATGTACAGGAGGATGTGTCTTAAATGAACTAAAACAGCATTTCAACAATTTGTCATATTCTATTGTATTTTCTAGCATCGTGCCAGAAATAAAGGAAAGCCAGAAATAAATGAAACAGACATTGAGAATTACAGTAATGAGAAAGAGAGAAATACAAATTGAGGCGTAGCAAAAACAGAATTCAAGAAACGCAAAGATGACTTAAGAAAGGCATAAAGGCTGATTTTGTGATCAGAAGCACAGAATTATCAAAAGCCTATCTGGCTCATGCTAAAATAAAAAGAACATGTGTATTCCAGGAACTTTCTGTTACATTCTCCATATGCAGTAAATGGTTTTGTTACTGAATGTGAACATTTCACTGGCCACAGCTGTCTCAACTTTTGCAGTGAGGCCTCCTGAATGCAAACCTAGGCTAAGGCTTGGCTGGAATTTTCAGTAAAAATGTGACTGTGAAAACTAATAAACTCAATATGTAGGTTCCACAATGCTTCTTTCCTCAAAAAACATCATTTTGGGATACCTCAAATTCATTTAGAATTGAATTCTCAGCTGTAGTGCCACAGAGTGCACCACACACGTCCCCTGCAGATCTACTCCCATTATGCATCCCACTATTCCCAGCCATGTATTCCCATATTGCCTATAGGAGAATGACCTCAGCACAGTAAAAGCAGTCAAGGGCTGTGCACCAGATGTGAGCAGGGAGATGAGGAGGGAAGGAGAAGGGGAGTGGGGCAGAGAAAATTTAAGAAACAAGCACAGAAAAAAATGACTAAAGAATTTACTGCCAGCCCTTCTGAGGGCCTGTGATTAGGGGTTCAAGTGGAGTTCCTGAGGTTTCTGGGGTATCTCAACCATTTTCCAACAGCACTGCTAAAGCAGATAGGCTACATAGTTGGCAATGTTACAATTTATTAGTGCCTACTACTACCTAATTAAAGAAGTAACAATATTTCATTAATAAATGAACAAACAGGTAAGTATCTGTATTGAGTACAAGTAAGTACTAAATACCTGTGCTGAATTTGGTGATCTTTCTTGCATACATATCCTCAAAACACAGTCTGCACAAGCAGGCATCACAGAATCATTCAGATTAACGCTTCTGACTATCCAGTCAGCATTAAGTTAGTATAGTGTCTGCCAGGTTTCTCAAGATTTCCAAAGGTCCTTTAACTAGTAGATGGCAAAGGCCAGCAGGTCCAATGAATTAAGTAGTTGTAAATAACAGTTTAATGTTTCAGATTCATTAAAATTTATTTACTCTAATTTCTTCCATGCCATCCACATAAAATCAACAGCTTCTGTTGCAAATCTTAAATTCCTATTCATTTTATTTGCACGTCATATTACTTCATATATACTTATATTCAGAGAATATAAATATTGAAGCTGAATTCTCTTCCTAGTGCCTATTCAACACCTAGAAAATGCATCACTGCTTGTGCCCATGTTTTGTTTTTATGTATTGTACGATTCACAATACTGTATTTTCTAGACTGAAGATTAAAAGTAGCCATTAAATGAAACCTTGCTGCTCTTTGTCACTTTAATATATTAGCATATTTTTCAAGGTACCATTAAGACAGGTCTAATGCTTTTACTTGTACTCTATGAATGAAAGACAGCAGCATTGCACATATTAAAAACAAATAACATTTCCTGGTTTTATTTCAAAATCATTTATTTGAAATTTTGAGTACTAGATTATTAATTTATTTATTATTGTTAGAATATTTAGATTATTAGTACCTAGAGATCACCTGATAACCTCTACAAAATCTTCTCCTACTATCATGGGAAGGGTTATGTGATGGTATACACACACACTCATCCATTATATGAACTTTGCTATACAGAGGTAAAGCACTAAAGGACCACCTAAGCCCCTCTTCCCCATCAGTTAAATGATCAAATGCAAGTGTTACTATAACCTCCAGCACACCTGCCAGCCATACAAAAGCACAATTCCACCCACTGCATTCAGTAAAGATCTTTGACTCCATTTTCTGCAAGCTGTCTCACAACAAAGAAAGATAAATTAGGGTTGATGATAGGGTGACTAATCAGTGACCTGTAGCTGTGTTGAGACCAGCTGAACCACAGCTGCAGTTACTCACTTAGGATGATCCTCTGGTCTGCACGGCTCAACTTGTTACTGGTGTGGTCAAAACTCAAGCTTTTTATCATCAGACAATATTCAATTAAATAAGTCCTGTTGCCGGCCTCTTTTTTACAGTACAATTGTACCAACAGGACCTTGAAACCTACCTATATACGACCTTGGTTTAAGACAGAATGTTTATCAGGGCTGTGGAATCCATTTATAAAAAGCATTCTCATTTGATTTTTAACACGTGCCTTGATGCCCTGCCAAACACAGCAGGTGATTTATAAAATTGCCCTTTTTAGTGGCTGGGAAGTAAATAAAATTTTCTGTCATCTTCTTTAAAAGGGCAAAGGCTCATTTAATTGGCTCCAGCACCTTAATGGGTAAGTAATAGTGCTGGAGCCAAATGGGGAGGTGATTACCAGGTTTGTAATGGTAAGCTGAAAAGCAGCTTAGGGCTGTTTGAGGCTGTAAGTTAGCAAATACTTTTCCCTTGCTTCCTGGACTACAGTTGCTAGTCTGCAACAGGTAAGGCTATGTCAGGATACTTCTTCAATCCCTGCTCTTCCATGGGCTCTGGCTGCTGAAGCACTATAAAGTTATATAGCTATAGAGCAACAGGCATGAAGAGCAGAAGTTCAGCATGCCATGTAAAGGCAGAGATAGTAGGTATTATGTATCCTACATGGTGTATAGTCATGCATGGCTGTACAGGTACATGATCACACAGGTACAGGATTCTTCCCCAGATATTTCAGCCCTGCACTACCACAACTCTGGCAGCAGGAATTTGGTGTGTATTTGAAGAGTCACTCTACAAAGTCAAAAATAAATACATTAAAAAAAAAAACTTTTCCAGGAGATTTCCTATTTTAATTATTGGGAGAACTCCCTGTTCAGGTAACTCAAAGGCACCAACACATTTAGGACTAAACTGTCCTGGGTGCAGATATTTGAATGTGGGCTTCCATGTTTTTTGCTATAATATTCAGAAGCTCTAGCATATCTAGCATATATAAGTAATCCTGGTTGGCCATTTTCAACATCATAGTCCTAAAAGCTGTTTCTTGCCATGTTTGGTTAGAAAACCTAGAAGTATTGACTTGCAAGACTGTAACCAAATGTTGATAGTACATGATTCATGTCAAGTTTGTAAAATACACTTTGGGAAAATGCTTGTGAATGTTATAATGAGATAAAAGCTAAACTTATTGCACATGCTTGCAAAATTGCATGTATAGCTGTTTATCGTCTCAAAACCTTTGTCTCAAAATGTTCTTCATGAAAAAATATTCATCTGTGTTCATCTAGCATATGCTGATAATGAAAAAACATGACAATGATACAAAATTGAAAACCCTGAATTCTGAATCCAAATCCTGGAAGCTGTTGCAAATTAATTTGGCTTTCCCAAAACTGTGTGCATAGCTCAAGCACAAATTTGAGAATGGAAAATGTTCAGGCAGACAGATTGAATGGAAAATATAATTTGAATTTTTTTAACTTTTCCCTTTTTCTTTTCAAACAGTACAAACAATAAAAATATGTATCATCAGAACACTGCTTAATAATATATATACCATGTACTTTATAAAAATTTTGGGGGAAAAAGATGGTTCAAAGCATAGAATCTAACATGAGCCCAGAGCAGATGCCCTCCTGCAGGCTGCTTCTGTTTTCCAGAACAGCCATCTTGCTGAGTGAGCTCTGAAACACCATGCTGTGGTGGACTATCACATTGAGTGGAAAATGGAGGCCTTGCCAGCTGTCTGAGGTCTGGAGGAGTGAATCAGCCTTCACCCTCAGATGCTCTAAGAGGTTGTGCAAGAAAAATCCTCTCGCCACAGTTTCTCATTTCATTCAGACAACTCTCTCGTGCAAGGAAATGGAAGCTGTGGATCAGGTCACTCAGATAAAATGTATCCTTTTTTTTGCAGGCCAACTCTGGAGACTTCCTTTCCTCAATAACAGACTCACTGGGTGGATGAAGGAGGGTTGAATGTGTGCAAGTGTATGTATTACTGAATGAGTATAAGCAAATGTGCCACTCTGAAAGAGCAGAAAGAAAAAACAGGGAGAGAGAAAGAGAGCACAGAGGAGTAGTGAATAGAGGAGCCGAAAGAGCTATAAAGAAAAAGAGTGAGCAAGAGAGGATGAGGCAAAGGGAGAAAACTGGCTCACTCCCCTTAGCCCACCAGCCAGGAAGCATAGAGTTCTTATTTAGCACAGAAAGAGCAAGCTTTGCTTAGCAACTACATTGTCTCTCCAATCACAGAAGTTTTGTGGCTAATGCAGCCTGGGCGTGGAGTGGGAGCTGTCTGCATGCCTCCGAGGAGTGAATGAGACACCAAAGACTGATGAAAAACACAAAATCACTCTTTTTATTGGAGAGGAAGGCGGCTCAGGCTAAGCATATCTGCTCTGTGTTGCACACTCAAAATACAGAAAGTGTGCATTAAAGCAGTGAATATCATTTTATCATATTAAAATATAATGAACATTTAATTAATTAAATAAATGAATACCATTTAAAATAAATATAACATCTTTATCTGTGATGCCATGCAGCAATAATAATCATCACATAGCCATTGTTTTCTTAAAACAGTAAGTCATTAATATCAAACATACTATCAAAATTCATGAAATTTAGTCAAATTCCATCTAGTATTCACAGCGTTTCGTCTAAGATAATTCTCAAAGTAGTTTCAGGTTAGACACTGGGCAGTTTGTGGGCATGAGCAACTTGCTGCTTTGTCAAATTACATTCACAAAAGCCTGGACTGTTCACCTCAACATAAAGTACATCATAAGCAATTTAATTATGGCATAGAAAGCCAGCAATAACTCAAGCTTGTAGAGGTTTTGACTAAAAGACTGAAGGTATATTAAGCAGCAGCCTGAACACAGTAGAGCAAAATGCTCAAACTTCTGTAATTATAGCGAAAACCTTTGTAGCCTCCTATAGCATTCTGATCTGCACATATTTCTAGATTCCTATTTTGCTCCAGTGATAATATATTAAGATACCTTCATATGCACCAGAAGTGAATAGGGAAGTATCTATAGATGATGATGATAAGCTGAAATATTAGTCACTTAACTTGTTGACAACAGATTCTATCAGAGTCGATTAATTAATTAAAAGAACAAAAAACTACACAGCTGGGCAAACCCAGGCTGTGGCTCTTTTCACTTCCAAGATCTAGGTCTAGTAGGTTCATAGAATGATGGTATGTAGAGAAGTGGACAAATTTGTTGGTACTCTTTCAAGAAAAAA
The DNA here is from genome assembly GCF_019097595.1 of Hemibagrus wyckioides. Taxonomy (NCBI): domain Eukaryota; kingdom Metazoa; phylum Chordata; class Actinopteri; order Siluriformes; family Bagridae; genus Hemibagrus; species Hemibagrus wyckioides. Next base: position 11,950,501 of record NC_080730.1, on the reverse strand, counting down.
AGGAACCCACAATTTTCTTTCAAATAACTTGAATCTGACCAAAATAACTGTCATTCTCATTGTGCTCAATGAGACATTTGCACCTGTCCACAGATTGTTAGGCCCGCTATCCCGGAGCAAACTGCCCCAGCTGTCTCATGCTCCAGACTGCTTGTTTCAGCACTTTTCATAAGTTCGATAGGATTTAAATCAGCGCTCATAGAAGGCCAATTTAGAATAGTCCAGTGTTCTGTTCTTAGCCATTCTTGGGTGCTTTTAGCTGTGTGTTTTGGGTCATTATCCGGTTGGAGGCGACAGACTCGTACCCTGCAAAGATTCAAGAAACCTATATGCCAGAGGCAGCAAAGCAACCCCAAATTATTACCAGTGCTCTTTTCTTTAAAAGCTTAATTTTCCCTTCTGTGAACAAAGAGCTGATATGACTTGTCAAAAAGCTCCAGGTTTGTCTCATCTGTCCAAAGGACATTCTCCCAGAAGCATTATGGCTTGCCAATATGCATTTTAGGAAATTCCAGTCTGGCTTTTTTATGTAGAGTCCTCCTGGTTCATTTTCCATTGAACCCACTGTTGTGCAAAAAGTGACAATTGGTGCGATCAGACACTGATGTACCTTGACCTTGGAGTTCAGCTTGTATCTCTTTGGAGGTTTTCCTTGACTCTTTTTATACCATTAACACTATTCTTTTGTTCAATCTGGGGTCGATTTTCCTCTTGTGACCACGCCCAAGGAGGCTGGCTACAGTAATATAGACATTCTTAATAATATCTGCAACTGTAGTCACAGAAACATCAAGCTGCTTGGAGAAAGCTTTTACCTTTATCATGCTTGTCTATAATTTTCTTTGTGCTCCTCAGACAACTCTTCTTTGAATTTTCTACTCCATAATGTGTCGTGCACACAGTGATGCTAAACAGCACAGTGACTACTTTCCTCCAATTAAATGACTGATTCCAAGATTAAAGACAGGCATGCAACTAATTCAAGAAAGCACTTTCACACTTTCTTTGCTTTAATCCATGACATACCAAAGGCATACAGATGTATATGAGACGTGCTTTAAATTTCTTCACTTTTCACTTCTCTTTTCACTTTCCACAGCATAAATATACATCTATATTTATGCTGTGGTGGATGTACACTCACCAACCACTTCAATAAAACAACTGTAAACCTGCACAATCATGTAGTCATCTAAGTCAGCACAATGCAAAAATACATGCAGATACATGTCAAGAGCTTAAGTGAATGTTAAGTGAAAGTGAATGTCATGTTTACATCAAACAACAGTATGAAAAAAAATTGTGATCATGGCTTGTGTGCTGGTAATCAAGGCTGGTTTGATTATTTTATAAACTGCAGTTCTCACATAACACTGTCTACAGTTTACAAAGTATTGTACAAAAATGTTGGATGGGCAACAATTTTGTTGATAAGAAGGGTCTGAGAGAAACTGACAGATTCAAACCATCAGGAAGGACATAGTAAAGTGAACAATCACTGTTTACAACCGTGGTGCGCAGAAATGTATCTTGGCATGCACAATACATCAAACCTTGAGACAAATGAGCTACAATAGCAGAAGACCACATTCTGTGTAAATTCTAGAAGCTATTTTGTGTAAAAATCTTAGATCAACAGTCTCTAAAATATTCAGTCCAGCCCATCTGGAACCAACAACCATGCCAGGCTTGAAGTCACAGAGATCACATTTTCCCCCATTCTGATGTTTGATGTGAACATTAACCGAAGCTCTTGACCTGTATCTGCATGATTTTTCTTTTTGTATTGTGCTGCCACAAAATCATTGGCTGATAAAATAACTTAAGAATGTGCATTTGTACCAAAAAAATAAATAATTTTAAAAAATAAAAAGATTTCCAGTCACGTTGATGTTTTGGCTGGCAAAGTAAGAGCAAACAATTCAAACCAAAACAGTTAACTTCGTCAGGGTTTGTTGGAGACAAAGGGGACAGCAGGTCCTCACCCCCACATCAAGCAGCAAAGAGCTCCAGCTGACACCCTTTAAACATGAGGTCAGGGAGCAGAGAATAGAGGGCACAACCTCTAAGAGAGGCTCGCCCTCTTGTGTCCTTCCCAACAGAGATGGGATGAGAGGGGCAGTTGAGTCATCAACTGGAAGCATTTAAATTGAGATGCTCAGGAAGGATTGCAAACCTTAATAAATAAATTGCAACCTATTCAGGTGAGTAGGCATGCTTTAGGTAGCAAATAAGAAGTTAATACCTAACAATTTGGGTGTTAAACAGAGATAGAAAGAACAAATGCTGGTATGTAATTGCATAGGCCACATAGGCAAGGTCAGCAGACAGATGAGATACAGGGAGTTCAAATTAATGCAAACCATCCCCCACAACCACCCCCACATCTCCACCCCAAAACAATACTGATGAAGGCATTATGCATACAAGCTTTTAAGCACAAGGCCACCTATGCTTCACTTCAGATGCAGACCATTTTACATTTCTGACAATTGGCAGACACTCTTATCCAGAGCAACTTACAATTTACTTCATTTTCATACAACTGAGCAATTGAGTGTTAAGGGCCTTGCTCAGGGGCCCAGCAATGGCAGCTTGGTGGACCTGGGATTCGAACTCACAACCTTCCAATCAATAGTCCAGCACTTTCACCACAAAGAGTTAGACAGCTAATTGTTTGGATGTTTGAATGTAAATATTATGTAATGAACTAGATTATAATATCCATTCTAATTAAAAGCTCAATTAGCTGCATAATACTGTTTCTTGCTTCAGCAGGATACATTTGACACACTCGAAATGTATACTAGAGATGAAAATATAAAGCTGGATTGTGTGCATCTTCCTCCAAATTATTTCATTTACTTTCCAAAGATGTCTGAAGATAGGTTAAATTTGGTGATGTGGTTTGTGGTAAATATTTTGCCTATAATTTATTTGACATTTTTCCTCATTTATCAGAGGACCATCTGTTCAATTGGAGGGCCAAAAGGCCACATGATTGGTTGCACAATCTGACGTTTGGGGGGATGGTGAGGGCATTGGCTCTGCATTGGTCCATATCACTGCCCCTTCAAGGTCCCTTTATAATGAACGTTGAGCCATCATTTTTCCGAACCATCTGCCCACTGATGCAGCAAGCCAGACAAAGTGTCAGTGGAGACTCATTGTAGCATCCTTTCATGTGATAATGTAAAACGGATATTCAGAAAATCGTGAAACAAGTGTAAAAGTGTAAACAAGTTTAGATGTACAGTTTTGTCTTTAGGATCTTTTAAGTAAAGTAGTAGTAGTTATAAATTAAGTGAAATGCACAACATAAAATAACAGTGCAGCTTCAAACTTCCATCCACAATACAATTTTAGCGTGAGTGGCAATGCAATATAATGCAGACAATAACCAGTGTTGCCAAATTTAATTTGCAAATAACATCTAACTGCTAAATATTTGGGTTTTGGTATTAGCTACTGTATGGCCTGGTTTTGAAGTGCCAGATTGTTTTTGCAGATTTGGCATCACTGCTACTAATCAAAAGCGGTCAGTGAAGATATATTAATGACATGAAAAATCCCAGGTGTGAACTGCATCATGGTGAGAATGTTCGTACCAAGTATCCCACTTGTATGTACCAAGTGAGTGAGCAGAAACAAGTCACTAGCATCCCTCTTTTAGAAGAGCTCTCCAACAGAATAATACACAGATGCTCAAGTATGCTGCTCCCCTGGGACCTCGATGACCTCCTGGGACACTTCTGACAATGAACCACAACAAACCCATCCCTTATAACCCCTTATTATGCATTCAGTAGATAATGTATTTAAAAAGTGAAAAAAATGGCTTATCAGGAATCAGCTGGAATGGTTTCACACACACGAGTTTAAGGGGACAAAAGCGAAACTTTAACAGATTGACTTCTATGGTTGAAATATCAATTCTCTTGCCTTAAATTAACATTTTGTTCAGATTTGTCTGATTAATAGTAATCAGTTTTTGCCTGTTAGCTATGCGAAACATACTGGAGGAACATTATGGTAACACATTGTGACACACATCACACATAAGAGTGTTTAGTCTTGGTAGTATTTTCACACTCAGCAGCTGCTATGTGGAGACACAGCAGTGTTGCTCTACCATTGTGTGGTCCTTGCATCTGCAAACTTGCTATAAAGTTTCACAGACATAGGGACACCCCCAGACCAACAGTGACTCCAGGCACTACTGCACTGCTTTTGGGTTATGACCTCTACCTCTCCCTGCCCCCAACATAATATAACCACACAATGTTTTCTGAACACAATACATCATTGCTCTCTCATCCCCCATTCAACCAATAGATCAGTACTGGATCTTCCCTGTCTCTAGATCTTATAATAATACACATCTCCAAAACTCATAGGTCAGATGCAGATGCCCTTGAGAATGATACGAGATCCACAAGCAATGAACCCCTAAATGCAAACAATGAAACACGTGTCAAGAGTATCCCAGAATAATTTTATTCCAGTAAAATGTTTTAGTTCAAGTCATTTACACTCACACCATTTTATTTGCAGCACTTGTACAACTACACATTCATTAAGTTATCCAATCAGCTAAGCATATGGCAGCAGCACAATGCATAAGATCATGCAGATACAGGTCAGGAGATTTAGTTAATGTCAAATGAGAATGGGGAAATAGGTGTGATCTTAGTGACTTTATCCCTGGCATGGTTGTTGGTACCAGGCTTGCTGACCTCATGGGATTTTCACATTCAACAGTTTTTAGAGTTTACACAGAATGGTGCAAAAAAACAAAAAACATTGCATGTGCAGAGGATCGGCAGGCTGAAACACCTTGTTGAATAGAGATCAGAAGAGAATGGCCAAAAGGGTTTGATCTGACGAAGTCTATAGTAACTCAAATAAGCACTAACACCGTGGTGAACAGAAAAGCATCTCAGAATGCACAACCTTCAAACCTTAAGGTGGATGGGTTACAGCAACAAATAAACCACACCAGGTTGCCAACTCTTATCAGCCAAGAACAGAAATCTGAGGCTATCAAAGGCATAGAGTCACACAAATTGGACAGCTAAAGACCAGAAAAAAAAACAGGTGATTTTTTTTTTTTCTAATCTTCAACTGTCCTGTTTGGGTGAGTATATATGCCCATGATTAGAATCCAATGGGGTCTTCTGCTTTTGTCACCCATTCACCTTAAGGTACATTGTTTTTTGCATACCGAGATGTTTTTGAGATCAGCACTGTTGTAAAAAATGATTATTTAAATTATGTACTTCCTGGCAGTTCAAACCAATCTGGCCATTCTTCTCTTACCACTCTTTTCAATAAGGCATTTCCACCCACAGACCTGTTGCACACTCAATGTTTTTATGTTTTAGCACCATTCTCTGTAAACTCTAGAGACTGTTTCGTGTTAAATTCCCAGATCAGCAGTTTCTGAAATACTTAAAAAGCCCATCTGATATCAACTACCACACCATGCAAAGTCTCAGATCATTTTTTTTTCTATTTCAATGCTTGATCTGCATGATCTGAACATTAACTAAAGCTGTTGACCTGTATCTGCTGGATTTTATGCACTGTACTGCTGCCATATGATTGGCTGTTTAGATGACTGCACCACTGTGCAGTTGTATGGGTGTTCCTATTAAAGTGGATGGTTAGTGAACGTCGGCTTTATGAAGTGCACAATGGAATTTAAGAAGTAAGATCAGGTAGATGTGCTTAAAATATGTAATTAGTAAAGTCTGTCAAGAAGTTAAACTGGTTTATACATGCACACTAACACAGCAAAAGGTCCAACAGAGTTTACATACAGATGTGTGCAAAAGTTTGTATTCCCTATGGTTTATTTACAAAAATAATCTACAAAAAAATAGAATTCCAATCTGTGTCTAGCCCATAACAGGACAACAGTTCAATCTGTAATTCAAAGAGAAACCAAGAGAAAAACAGTTTGAGATGAAGGTTCACCATGACTCCTTCAGTCTCCAGACCTGATTACCAGAAGATAGAACAATTATGTCTGTAAAAAATAGGGCGAATATTACAACCGTCACCTAACAAAAGCTATTTGAAAGATATGAAAAAGCTTATTGGTAGTTATAGAAGCAAAGGTTCCGACAGGATAAATACCGTGAACGCTAACACACTAAAGACCTTCTGGAGAAAATGTCATTACTTTATGTTCGTTTTGTCCTAATGGTATAGAAATTCTGCACTCAATTGTCACTGATCATGTAAGAGCACTGGACTACTTCTTACAACATAGAGGCACAAGTATCTAAAGTCGATTCATGTCATTCAACTTACCCTGAAAGATGAGCTCTTGTGTTTGTTTCCGAGGTCATATTTCCCCTTTAATTCGTTGAGAAGTTGCTGCAGTGTAGCCTTCTCCTCTTTCTCGGCGTAATCTTGATCCAAGAGGATGTAGGCCCTCCAGTTGGTAGAGTCGAAACCCCAATGGCACGTCCGGTTTTCCAAGCGCTTGTGGCTATGCACCACGAACTTTTGCGTAGGGAATATCAGTCTGCAGTCTAGGCACTGGATGCACGCCGCATGCGGACTCGTATAGAGCTCTGGCATGAATAGACCCTTGCACTTGCCGAAACATTCGTGGTACACCTTAAAGGCCCGGTCGGTGTACTCGAGCTCAGCGGAGGAGGAGGAACACGCGAGCTCCTTGTCGAGGCGCAGCGGCAGAGCACCGCCATGCAGTAAGGAATTGCACAGGCGCTCGGCGTCTGTTTGCGTGATGAGTCCGCAAGAAGGTGCCGAGAATGGCAAGATACCCATTATTTTCAGGATCTCCAGCTGTTCGGCCGTGCACCGCGAGCAGTAGATGTGCAGCTCATCGCAAACAGCGTTGATCTGCTGCAGGGTAAAGTCACGCAGCACGCTGTTCAGGATCTGCGGCAGACACAGGCGCTTCTCGCCGCCGACCACGAAGCACGAAATGGTCTCTCGCTCCAGCACAGTCTCGCAGCGCTCAGTGGAGCGATCCGGAGCGATAAGCAGAGGCCCGGGCAGGACTGAGGGTGTCTGGGTCCTTAGGCTAGGCAGCAGTGGCAGATCTGTGCTCTTCTTGCCATGCTTCTCGAATGGTGGCTCGTGCTGCCAGCGAGCCGAAAAAGCCGCCGGGCCGCCGAGCGAGCTCATTGAGCTCAAGTGGAACTGCTTTAGAGTTTGCTGAAGTCCCGCATGAGGTCGGAAGCTTGATACTGCCTCCATGTTCTCTATTGTTACAAGCGCCAACACAGAGAAAAACCTCAAACTTTTGCGATCAATTCAGAGTAAAAAACGACAACGAATATCTGTGGAAATATTCAGAAAGGTCTGTAGCAAGTCTGGGATTTCGTGTCACTTTCAAAACCTAAAAGCGCCACGGAGTCGGTTACGTTTTGCCTTTCCAGCGACTGCTTCATATTAAAACAATAAAAAGCCTCAGAGCGCACTGAAACCAGGCACAAAAAACCCGGGACCTTCGACAAGGTAATCTTGTTCCAGTGAGGGAAAAAACAGGCCGGCGCCCAGTACCTGGTGTAAAAACCTTGTGTGCATAGTTCAAGTGTTTGCCTCTCCCTTCGTTGAACCAGCGTCCGTCTCTCTCTCTCTCTCTCTCTCTCTCTCTCTCTCTCTCTCTCTCTCTCTCTGTGTTTGTTTGTGTCTGGTTGAGTCATTGAATCCCAGCCAAGAATGTGACTGACTCTTCGGCCTGGCTGTTCTGTGAACAGCTGTGCCTCCCTCCGCTGCCCCAGCAGCTGCAAAAGCAGTATGAGCGCAGACTCGAGTCGCGGGTCCTCCTGCTCTTCCCGAAAGCTGAAAACCGCCGCAGTGGAGCAGACAGGAAGGGTGGAGTCACTGCACACGCTCAGATTAGAATTTAATGGCAATGCACATGCAGACAGTTCACTGCAGACGCCAAGTTCTAGGAGTCTACAGATCCACATTTTTCTGTAAATTGTTTATCTGAAGGTGATTTAGACATAATAATAATTATTATTATTGTTGTTGTTGCTGTTGTTAAAAGAGAAGAAAAAGAAAGAAACCTTCTATTGCCACATATAAATGACAGTACAGTGAAATTATTTGAATTATTTTCTTTACATATTCCAGCTTGTTAGGAAGTTGAGGTCAGAGCATAGTATCACCCATGATCTGGTGCACCTAGAGCAGGGGACAAGGGCCCAAACGTGGCAACTTGGTGGTACTGGGAATTGAACCCCAGCAGCAGTCTTAACCACCAAGCCACCACTGATATACTACTACTACTACTACTTCAACCACTAATAATAATAAGTCCAAGTGGTGAGCTGCTGGATCACGAAAGTCTTAGCAAACATTGCCCCTAGCGGCCAGTTCTTGCCAATGTATGGAGAACAACAAAAGAGACCATACGTCAACATACTTGAACACTGAATGGCTAAAGGCGGACATGTTTTTGACATGATTCAGTGCTGATTCAAAATCCATTTACAGATTTGCACAATCAGGCAGCACACGAAATTTCACCATGATTGGACTATTGGTTTCAGAGAAATAGCTATTTAAACTAAACTCTGCACCTTTACATTGGGTATGCTTCAGACTTTGCACATCATCTCAGAATCCTTTCCCATACAGGCATTTCATTTTTTGTGAAATTATGTGCAGGAATTCATAAAGAACTGATATTTAAGTAAACCATATTGTTACAAATCATGTTTTTGATAATTATTAAGTTTCACACTCTTATTTTGACACCAAATTTGTGATACTCTACTATTTTGCAAGGTTTTTGCATATTATGCAAATTATTGTAAATTGGTGAGTGAGGCAAAATGATTAAAATGGCAAATTTATGTGTTATGCAACCCACTAACACTAACGAGAAATTTCAGTATGGTTGTTATTTTCAAAGAGATATGCTTGCTTTTGTAAGCAAAAATATCTCCTGTCATTTGCCAGTTTTGCATGAGATTGCATTAAGCTGTGATGTAATTCATGACTGGGGTAAGGATTTAGAGGTAGAGGTTTCAATTAAAATTTCTACAGTTTGTTTCAAAATATGGTATTTATTTTAAAATTTACAGTTTATATTTCCCATGATACATTGACATATTTTTTTAATATTTTCGGCATTGCCATATTAAAAGTTCAGAAACTCATTTATCAAGTTTAAACAAAAACTGACTTTCTTTGTTTTGATGCATGTTGGTGAATTACAAATACCTGTATATGATTAGGCTCAGTCATGGCACAGTTGATTTGCAAAAGGCAAAGCTGATATGATGAGTAAACAGGCGGCACCCAAAACCTGCGTGCACAATTCAGTCTCTCTGTCTCTGTCTCTCTCTCCCTCTCTCTCTCGCTCTCTCCCTCATTCTGCAACATACACGAATGTGCCCAATTTCAGGTTGGAAAAGCAAGAAGCTATGTGAAGTTGCTTTGTCACAATGTCCATTGTTAAAAGCATCATACAAATGCAATTGAACTGTGTATGTTTTCTAGGTAGAGACAGCATACTAGGACATATACTGCACTCTGCAGATTGAGACTTACCAGATCATTCAATTGTTGGTTGCTTTTAGGTGGCTCTGTGTTTTATAACATTTAAGGAAGATACCGTGAACTACTATGTTGAGCCGTGTGTGTGTGTGTGTGTGTGTAAAATGTATATGTAGTATGATGATGCAATAATTTATTTGTAAAACCATTTATAAATTTAAAATAATTTTTGTCTAGAATTTATATGTTCCTGTAAAGCTGCTTTGTGACAATGTCTGTAAATACCACTATCCAGAATTTTAAAATTATTTTAATATCTAGTTTCAGATCAACCCATTCAGTGGACTCTGGGTCCAGCACACACTATGTCTTGCAAACATGGTTGCTCTGGACTACAATACCCAGAATTCACACACACTACCCTGCTCACATTCACCAGACTTCTGATTAAACACGTGGCTGTGCCCAATCTCATTCACACACACACATATTCTACAGTTTGCAAAGTATATGATCAGTTTGTCCTGCATTCCTGATGTTAGAGAGCCTTTAGTCTTTGACTATCAATTGTGCCTTTGCCTATTTTCTCCTGTTTGTCCATTGCCTAACCTAAGCCTGCCTCTTACCCTTAAACCTGTCTATTTTTTCTCCCATTAAAATTGTTACTGCATTTGCATCTGTCTCCATACCTCTTTTCTGACAGACATCTTGATAATTGTGTTCCAATGTTGTGGTCATTACTTTACAGCATTGATGTTTGTAATTGAATAGCTTAAATGTCATCTTTAGGTAATATTAATGTAAATAAATTGTAGTGATTTTTGAACAGTACTCAATAATCTCTAAATCTCTATTTTTGATAATTCCTGCTTTATTTTTAACCCTGTACAAGATATTTCTCCTCAGGGATACAGAGGATTAATGTCAGATTATCCAAACTCTTAACATGGATTTTTTTGTTTTTGTAAAATATAATATCCTTAAAAACATGATTTTCATGAAAAAATATATTTTTAAAAATGACCAATTCACAAAAATCAACATTAATATAAACTGGCAAATCTGTCGGGGTTTTTTTTTGCTGTATATTAAGTCACATGTCCTGGGAATCTGAGCCTGCCCATTCTTCAATGTTTCCCATTGAAATTAAACCCAATCATTGCTTTTCCCAAGAGCCTGAGAAATGTTTGTACCTGTGGACTTCAGGAGAGGTAGCAGCAGAACTACAGCCACTTCCAAGACAGCGGTGATACCTTGTACATGTGGCAGGGCATCCAGGCCATCACTAACTATGGGACACTGATGGCTCCCTTCCAGATGCGCTGAACTACTTCTACATTTAGGTTGAGGTACAACCATTACAGGACAACATTCTTGTCAGAGTGGTCAGGGGATGTGCAGACCAGCTAGTGGTTGTTATCACTGACATCTTCAACATTTTCCTATGCAGTGAAGATTCTCTGTCAACTAGTTTAGGTTATCTGGAAGTTGAGTCATGTCAATTGGACTTCTTTCTAGTTAGATCGAAACATTTCACTACTAATCCAAGCAGCTTCTTCTGTTTTAGGGAAGTTGGCAGGATTCCACAAATTTGTATCCTCCCCTCCCTGGATAGCCTGTTCATAGACTTCAGTTCAGCATTCACCACAATCATTTCTGAGCATCTGATTGAAAAAGCTGAGCCTGCTGGGCCCAAACACGTCCCTGATCAACCTGATCCTGGACTTCCTGACCTCAGTCTGGATTAGGAACAGCATCTCAAACACCACCACACTGAACACTGGGGCCCCACATAGCTGTGTACTCAGTCCAGGTGATGACATGACCATGGTGGGTCTCATCAGCAAGAACGATGAGTTAGCATACAGAAAGGAGGTGCAACAGCTAACAGCCTGGTGTAGCACCAACAGCCTGTCTCTGAACATAAACACAACATAAGAAATTTTTTGTTGACTTCTGAGCACAGAGCTACTATTCCCCACTGAACAACAACAGATCCCCTCAATCCCCTCACCAAAAGCACTAAATTCCTTGGTGTTCACCTGGTGAAAAACCTCACTTGGTCCCTCAACATTAGCTCCATCACCGGAAAATCCCAGCAGTGTCTCGTCTTACTGCAAAGGCTGAGGAGGGCCAATCTCCCACTCCCATCCAGACCACAGTCTATAGGGGGAGCAGAAGCATCACTGACTGGTTTGGGAATTGCATTGTCTCTGGACTGGACTGACACTGACTGACACACATATTTAAATGTACTGTACATCTCTGCACTCACACTGCAATTTTTGCATATCAATTTTAATGCTGCTACTATCTGATGCTAACTGACTTATGTTTACAACCATAACATCTTTATCTGCACTTTATTCAACTACAGAACTGTATACTATTTGGTTCTGCTCTGTGTACACTGTTGTATTGTAGTGTATTGTACTGACTGTCTGAACTCTTTGCACAAGTTTGTACACATGCACTTCATATAGAACTGTTTTAATATACTTAGGATATAGTTCTGTCTTGTTTCATGTAGCTATGCATTTTATATAATGTGATGGTCCTTGGGGAACATTTCATTTCACTGTATATTGCACCAGCTATATATGGTTGAAATAAAAACTTCTTGACTTGACCCAACTCAAGATTGGCTGAACCCCTGTGGAGTGAGCAGCTTCAGGTACCTTAGAGTTCACATATCAGAGGACCTGACCTGGACTCATCACATCTTGCTCAGGTGAACAGGGCCAGATAAAAGACATACCATATGATACTGCTGAGGAAATTCAGGGTCTTTCCAGAGATCCTGAAAACGTTCTATATTGGGGCTATAGGAAGTTTACTAACCCAGTACATCTCAGCATTATAGAGAAACTCCGGCCTGCAAAACCCTGCAGAGAGTTGTGTGAAAGACTCTGAACTTCATGCTGCAAAGACATTCTGGACACTGCATTTTTTACTGTTACTGTATGTAACTCAACTGCATGTTTTGTCCTTTTGCACATTCTATATTCTACATCTATATTTCTTATTCATTATCTATTTTTAATGTAGTTATTTATATGCACAGCCTAAGGAGAAGTAGGCCGGGTTTTCATTTCACGTCACTTTGTATACTCTATATAACTGTATGTGACAAATAAAATCTTGAATATAATCTTGTCAAAGGCAGTTAAAATAGCAAACATTCCATTATGGCAGGGTGTAAGTAAAATCAGCAGAAGCCAATGCATGAGTGTAATAAATCATTTTCAGTGCATGTCTTATGGTTCTTGTAACCTTAGTTGTGCATTGATTTATGTTATTTATTATCATATGAAGTACACCCATAAGGTATTTATTTATGTGTTTTAATTTAGAATTGAATATTATTTAATTATTGTTCATAGCACATTATTATTTTGCCTGTATCCCAGCATGTGTGACATTTGATTTTGCTTGTTCTGTTGGTTATGTTACAAGGGAACTAACAAATTACCTGCCTGGGTTTCCCAGTGGAGGACAGGTTGTAGTGACACCGGGTGAGGGAGAAGAGCAGAGAGAAAAAGTTTTAAAATTCTAGAACTTGGCCGAATAAAATAAGTTGTTGCAACTCAACTGTAGCCAGCCAGAAAGAGACTGGAGGGTATTTTACTAAGCCAAGAAAGTTGGGTTACAGTTCTCAAGATATAGGACAAAAACCTTTGCACCATAGTACCACAATCAGTACCACCATCACCATCAAGTTTGGAGTTTCTATGAACTACAATCTTGGTTAAACATTGTGTTTTACTAATCTGATCAATAGTAGAAAAACACTCATAGATTAACACAACAATGCAGCACAAAATGTTTGCTTCATCAGACTTTCACCCTATGAAATCTGTAACACAGACTGTGTTTTCTTACATGAAGAATTGAAGAAGCACATTTTACTTAAAAATTCATGCATGTAAGATTTACATACAATTACTTTACATATTAAAATAGCATGTAGGAGAACACTGTTGATGCTGATCTGTTTCAGATTTTAATATATTTTAAAGAACTTGAGCTTGGACTTCTGATACATTAGGCATCAATCTTACATTCTGGGACAGGTACAGAACGTGATTTGACAATTCTCAGTACAGGTTAGCATTTTCAGTAGACGTGAGCTAGGATATAAAATGTTCTAAAAATCAGGATTAAAATTTGTAAACTTAAAGTCTTAATTTTACATGCAGCTATTTCAAGGCATGGTCTGTCCTGTTGGTAGCATAAAGGTAAGTAAATGTCTCATATGTTTTGTTTTTGTATTTTTTCATATGGCTCAATATTATGCCTTAATTTCAGGCAAATATTAATTCATAGATAAACTAAACAGATTTGTCACTATAAGATTCAAGATTCAATTCAAGAAGCTTTATTGTCATTTCAACCACATATAGCTGACGCAGTACATAGTGAAATGAAACAACGTTTCTCCAGGACCTGGTGCTACAGAAACATACAACAACAAGTTCAACACAAAACAACACCACAGAGCTAGGACAGAGGTTTGTCTTAGCCACGTAAAGTGCACAGTGTGCAGCTAGGTGCAAACAGAGCATTGACAAGACAGTGCAAAAGACAATAAATACAATAAAAAGACAAAACAAAAGAACACAGGACACTTAGCGCCGAAAAAAAAAGAAAAGAACATGTGTAATGGAATGTAAGTGAAATAAAAATAGATAAAGTGAAATGATATGAAAAAAAAGTATTGTGCAAAAATATTGTGCAAAAATACACAGCAGCGGTTGAGGTAGTGCAAACAGAATAAACATAAATATAACTATAGCAGCGGATGACAGGTAGAGGTAGTGCAGTAAGTAATGAACAATATAAATTATGTGTGTATGCGTCCACACAGTCAAGAGAGAGTGTGTGTATCTGTGTGTGAGAGAGACAGAGAGTTAATATACAGTTCAGTCCTGAGTGAGAGTGTGTGTGTGTGTGTGTGTGTGTGTGTGTGAGAGAGAGTGTAGAACAGTTCAGTCCCGGGTGTTGAGGAACCTGATGGCTTGAGGAAAGAAACTGTTACACAGTCTGGTTGTGAGGGCCCGAATGCTCCGGTACCTCTTTCCAGATGGCAGGAGGGTGAAGAGTGTGTGTGAAGGGTGTGTGGGGTCAGCCACAATGCTGTTAGCTTTGCGGATGCAGCGTGCGGTGTAAATGTCCGTGATAGAGGGGAGAGAGACTCCGATGATCTTCTCAGCTGTCCTCACTATCCACTGAAGGGTCTTGCGATCCGAGACGGTGCAGTTCCCAAACCAGGCAGTGATGCAGCTGCTCAGGACGCTCTCGATGGTCCCTCTGTAGAACACACCATCATAACATATGTGACATAACATATGTGACATAACATTCTCTATAATAAGTACTCAATCAGGTATATACAAACTGTGATCAAACATCAGGCCTTCAAGTTTGTGACATTAATGAAACCAGTTTAAGATGATTTGCTTTGTGACATTTTGCACTTTCATACTGGAAGATGCGTAAATTGTGGCCATAAAGGGATGAACATGGTCAAGATTAATGAAATAGGTTGTGGTATTTAAGTAATGATTGATTGGTATCAACAGATCCAGGTGTGTCAAAGAGAGCTAATTACACCATCATGAGCCTAGACTGCTGACACAAGGCAGGGTGGGTCCATGGATTGATTTTTCCACTCTTCAACTGTCCAGTTTTGGTGATTTCTTGGATTACAGATCCAGACATGGTCTTCTGCTGTTGCAGCCCATCAGTGACGTGTTGTGCATTCTGAGATCCTTTTCTCATTACCACAACTGTAAAGAGTGGTTATCTTGAAACACTGGAAGCTGCTAGACTTTTTCTGTATGATTTTAAACATTGCACTACAGACACAAGATAATATTAGATATTATCTTTATCTAAAATTACTTATTAGATAATTGCATGAATGTGTAGTGAAAGTGTTTTTAATAAAGTATGCAGTGAGTGGAACACTCAAAAAAATAATGTGCTAGATTTACTTAAAAATTTAGTGCATTATTTTTGCAAGCCCCTTTTTAAGTAATTTTCACATGGGATCTTAAGCAATTTTAACTAAAAACCTTTAGTAGGCTATGCTTAAACCTTTGAGTATCCCAACAAACATTTTTGCTGGAATTTATTGGTTGGTGCAACAAAATATTTTAAGTAGATTTACTAATAAATTTAAGTCATTTCCACCTGAAATGTTTTGTTTAAGCCACTATAAAATGTAAGCTAATCTATATTGTTAATTCTAAGTTCTTGTATTTTAAAATACTTATATATATATTTATACATATATACTGCAAAAAAATAAAGGATTAGGGGAACACTTACTCATTACACTATAACACCAAGCCCAAAACTGTTTATACAGTATATATGTGACATTTTTTTAGCTTTTTGACTTCAGGGATATCAAGGGATATCTGTCCATTTAGGAAGCATAAGTGATTATGAATCAGTGTCACCTGCTTTGGTCCAAATGAAAGTGACAATAGGTGTACTGGAGAGGAGACAGCAAGACAACCCCCAAAAAGGGAATGGCTTTGCAGGTGGTGGCCACAGACATTTGCTCTTTCCTTATCCTTATTTCTGACAAAACTGTCAGAAACAGACTCCATGAGGGTGGCATGAGGGCCTGATATCCTCCAGTGGGACATATGGTTGTTCTAGTGGGTTCTGATGGCCCACCATCATGTAGCTCGATTGGGATTTACCAGAAGACACCAGAATTGGGACTGGATAAATACAACAATTAAAAAAATGTGATCTCTGTGCCTTTAATTGCATCATAGACGTTGGAACCAAAAGGGTGGTTTGAATATTTCATAAAGTGTTGAACTATTAAACACCTTTGGGATGAATTGGAATGTTGGAATGGAATTGAAATAGAGGTCATTGTAAAAATAAAGTGGGACAAAATCTTGAATGGAATGTTCAACCAACACATATTGGTGTGATTGGTTAAGTGTCCACAAAACTTTGGCCATATAGTGTGTATGATTTGTCATTGGCAATCATCTTTGGGAGCTCTTACAGACCTGGAATGTAAAATACTGCACATGTACAAATGTCTTCTATTTCCTTGTATTTGAATGATTTCCAAATGTATGTCACATTGGAGAATTGCTTGATTGAATGTAAGAAATATGAGACATAGACTTATATACAGAGTATCACAAACAAAACAGTATTTGTATTGACTATAAAAAAAATAATTGCAGTATATTTGTGAAAATGTGTTGAAAATTGGAATGCTAATTGACAAAAATGAAAATTATGTATTTTATACATGCAAATCACATATTTGTAATTCATAACTATTTCCATATGTTCTAGGCCAATGTTTGCATTTAGGAAAGCCATTGTCTTATTGATAACTATGTTTATTGCGAATTGCTCAGAGGGATTCTACATAAATGTGAAAGTTGCTGTGGGAAACACTGAGTGGGAAACAACTGTCTATAATTGTGAATTCCAAAAATCACAAAGTAGAATTTTAGGAAGATTAGGGTAGGGATAAAAGCCTCCACTGGTCTACTGGTTCTAAACAGAGAGCCCTGCAATCAATAGGATGGCCTCACTGCCGCACAACTCTGCTGTTTACTGCTTAAACCGGACGTGAGCAAGTGAGAGGATGGTTGATTCCACGCACCTACATGTAATCGATATAAATTACTCTTAGATATTTAATTGATAAGCTTAATGCTTGTTATATGTTTGTCTATTGTAAGTATCATGTCAAATGTCCTGTTAGTACGGTAAAGAGTATTTTTTATATTGTTTTTTCTTTTTATTATTATTATTATTTGTTTATTAACAACAATATACAAACTGGAATTACAACATGATAACACATATCAATTTAACGGCCCCCACCCCCTCCCCCTGCGGTCTCTTTAAAATGGGGTAGCTAATGGATAGAAGAGTTCACAGAAAACCACAGCCACAGGAATCATAAAACACAAAATACAGCAATCAAAAATGAGAAGAAAAAAAAATGACAGCATTAAGGCATTTATTCTGAGTCATGATTGTTGTTTTGTGCAATACTTGGAGATCTCAGCAGCTATGGTCCAGATCTTTAATGTAGACATTGGAACCAAGTTCACCTGAGCTGTGGATATTTCCAGCATTATAATGTCCTGAAGTTATATCAACCACCTGTACATATACAGGCTATGTGGTGGAAGCCAGTGTTGCGCTAACAATTTTATTTGCAGATGTTAATCTTTGTACTACACTTAAAAAAGTGACTCAGCCCCTGAACTCTTGAACATGTTCCTTAAAAATCTAACATTCCCCACTTGGATATGTCAACTCCCCAGTTAACAAGCATAGGTGTAGACTAGGACAAAACCTTACGTGAATAAGGCTGCAAGTATTGATCAAAGAAAATTCATGAAATTGATATAGTACATGTTAATTCGCCCCATTAATAAATTCTTTCATAAGTTAATTTATAGACTCATTTATTCATAGATTGTGTAAGTACCTCAACACTGATACATGAAACACAATTTTTATTCCCTTTATGGTTTTCAGAGTACAAAGTGATCGATTTATTACGTGAAATAATCCAAAAATGATTGGGTCCACTGGGAAGGCAGCTTCAACCTTTTGACCACAAGATGTCACTAGTGTGCACCGTGGTGAAAAGCATTGAGTAACGAAACATTTCACGATACTGTTGAGGGAAAGCCTCGGTATAACACAAAGCTTCATTTCACCATTAGTTTCTGTAACTCCAGCCGCTTCTTGAGTGCAGAATGTGCCGCTGATATGGCAAAATATATTATTGCAGTGTTTACTGTAATATTGCTGCCACAACCGATTTGCGGTCAATTTGAATCGTGGAAATGTACCCAGGTTTGACAATTCATTGTATTTGCAGCGAGTTTAAAAAACAAAACAATTTTTTCAATTCAATTCAGTTTATTTGTATAGCACCTTTTACAATGGACATTGTCTCAAAGCAGCTTTACAAACGTAGAGAAAGAGAAAGGAGAAAAAAATATTACACTCAATGATTAATCTATTTTATCCCTAATGAGCAAGCCTGCAGCAATGGTGGCAAGGAAAAACTCCCTGTGATGATGGATGAGGAAGAAACCTTGAGAGGAACCAGGCTCAGAAGGGAACCCATCCTCATTTTGGTGACACTGGACTGTAAAACAAAACCAAACAAATGTACGCAAAATTTCCCCACAGGACCAAAGGAGCGATTTCGGCATGGATATTGTTTGAGGAAAGACTCATCTGCAGTACAAAGAACAACGCAGTTAATATGATTAGGACAGCCTCTCTGAATACCTGGAGAAGGCTACATTCATTTCGCTGTTAGTGAATTTTTTTCTTGTAGTGTAATTTATTCTATATTTTGCCAGTTTTATTAATGGTGCACATAGTATTTTTGCTCTGCTCTGTAGAATGCCTTGCAAAAGTATTCACCCCCCTTGGCATTTTTCATGTTTTGTTACATTATAACCTGTAATTTAAATGTTTTTTTATCTGAATTTTATGTGATGGATCTGCACAAAATAGTCTAAGTTGGTGAAGTGAATTAAGAAAAATATATATAAAAAATAATTTTTAAAAATTAAAAATCTGAAAATTGGCATGTGCATATGTATTCACCCCCTTTGCTATGAAGCCCCTCAAAAGTTCTAGTGCAACCAATTACCTTCAGAAGTCACATAATAAGTGAAATGAAGTCCACCTGTGTGCAATCTAAGTGTCACATGATCTGTCAGTATAAACACACCTTTTCTGAAAGGCCCCAGAGGCTTCACACTGTGAAGACCAAGGAGCTCTCCAAACAAGTCAGGGACAAAGTTGTTGAGAAGTACAAGTCAGGGTTGGATTATAAAAAAATATCCAAATGTTTGATGATCCCCTGGAGCACCATCAAATCCATCATCTTCAAATGGAAAGAACATGGTACCACAACAAACCTGCCAAGAGAGGGCTGCCCACCAAAACTCACAGACCGGGCAAGGAGGGCATTAATCAGAGAGGCAGTACAGAGACCAAAGGTAACCCTGAAGGAGCTGCAGAGTTCCACAGCAGAGACTGGTGTATCTGTGCATGGGATCACAATAAGCTGTACACTCCATAGAGCTGGGCTTTATGGAAGAGTGGCCAGAAAAAAGCCATTACTTAGTGTTAAAAATAAGAAGGCACGTTTTGAGTTTGCCAGAAGACATGTGGGCGAGTCCCCAAATGTATGGAGGAAGGTGCTCTGGTCAGATGAGACTAAAATTGCACTTTTTGGCCACCAAGGGAAACGCTATGTATGTAACCCCAAGAACACCATCCCCACAGTGAAACATGGTGGTGGCAGCATCATGCTGTGGGGATGTTTTTCAGCAGCAGGGACTGGGAAACTGATCCGAGTCGAGGGAAAGATGGATGGTGCTAAATACAGGGATATTCTTGAGCAAAACCTGTTTGTCTGCCTGTGATTTGAGACTGGGACGGAGGTTCACCTTCCAGCAGGACAATGACCCGAAGCATACTGCTAAAGCAACACTTGAGTGGTTTAAGGGGAAACATTTAAATGTGTTGGAATGGCCTAGTCAAAGCCCGGGACCTCAATCCATTTGAGAATCTGTGGTCAGACTTGAAGATTGCAGTTCACCAGTGGAAACCATCCAACATGAAGGAGCTGGAGCAGTTTTGCCTTGAGGAATGGGCAAAAATGCCTGTGACAAGCACATAGAGACTTATCCAAAGTAACTTGCAGCTGTAATTGCCGCAAAAGGTGGCTCTACAAAGTACTGACTTTAGGGGGGTGAATAGTTATGCACGCTGAAGTTTTCTGTTATTTTGTCCTATTTGTTGTTTGCTTCACAATTAAAAAAAAAAAAGTTTTCTTTAAAGTTGTAGGCATGTTCTGTAAATGAAATGATGCAAACCTTCAATCCATTTTATTTCCAGGTTGTGAGGCAACAAAACATGAAAAATGCCAAGAGGGTGAATACTTTTGCAAGGCACTGTATGTACACCCAGCACAATAAGGCAAGAAAGACTGATATAGAGTTGTACTTTAAAATAATGTTCTAATTAACACTAAAATGCATTAACAAACATTACATTAACAACAACAACAAAAATCACTGAATGCACCTATAATTTACCAAAAAAATATAACAAATTAACAAAGAAGGAACTTTTGGCAGCACAAATGGAAACCCAGAATCTTATACCCACAATGGCAAGACACTGAAGTGCAGGAGGCTATCAAGAAATCCCTGCACCAGCTAGTCGTATTTACAGATGTTCTGTCTAGTGAGGAGTCAGCTTGTCTATTGTAAACCCAGTCCTTCATTTTTCAACACATCTGTCTTAAAAGTTAAGATGATGACCTATTAGAAGTGATAAAGTCTAAAATCTTAAAGTACCTAAATGAAACCAGTGACCACCAAACCCAGGCTCTGTTGTACATACAATCTGCTATAGATTCCTGATTTAAGATGAGTTGAACTGACACGATAAGACATATGAGATCATAGTGAAATCTGAGTTGATAAAGAATGTGGCAGTGATGCTAATAATTATTATGCTAATATCTGCTGTTGTGTATACATTAAACCAAATTGTAATGAAACAGTATGTGCTTCATAGTGTAGATGCCATCCCAACTGAGGTTGAAGGCACTTCAAAGAACAAGAAGTCATTGGGAAGCTTCTTGAAAGCTACTTAACAAACCATGAACTAAATGTAGCTTGAGCTGCAGGCCTACCTACAGCCACACAGACTGAAAAGTGAGGAGGATCCACTAGGATAGTAGAAGCAACACAAAAAGGTCTACCCAAGGATCTCAAAAGTGGCAAAAAGTACTTGTGCATGCCAGCCACATGTTCCCCTTCAGAGAGGACCTGTAGTACAGGGGGAATATTGTTCTTGCTTGTGGTCTTCCCTAAAGACAGATTATGTCTCAAGCCAAAAGCCTATAACTTGGCAAGAATTCGTTCACAAACGAATAATTTTGTTTTCCATATTGGACTGGATAGAATTTTGCATTTTCTACTTTTGAATATAGTGACATTGTATTTCTGTTAAATATATAACAAGTTTTGATAAGGCTGTAAACATATGCTCAAATTACACTGCTGAGCTAATTGTACTAATGCTAATTAATAATAATTGAAATAATAGGGTGGTAATAGGGTTAATGATTAAAACCTTGAGCAAAGTAATTGTGATGATCATTTTAAATGTTATTGTATAACCATATTGTCAATTAAATTATTCTCATAAACCCCAAATAAAAATCAACTGTCCCTGTATTATTGTTTCATATCTTCTTGGTTTAAAGCCAAAGCTCAGATAGAATGCACAAATCATGGAGGATATCTCACTTCTTGAAAGATATTGATATACCAGAAAAGGTATAATTGAATTTCTGAAACATGAGATGTAGAATGGAACACACAAAAAACAAAAATATCCAAGCTCAACTAAATAATAAACAGCAAAATGTGTTATGGTCTAATTAAACCAGTTCAAAAGATCTGTTTAGTGTGTGTGTGTGTGTGTGTGTGAGAGAGGTGGTGGTAGGGGACAGGATGACCACCAAAAGAACTCCACACCCACTCCTGGAGGTGGCAGCATCATGTTTTAGTGAAATCATAACTAGCTACAAGTCAACAGGACATTTGACTTTTAATATATTCATGCAGTTTTGATTTTATTGCAGTTTTGAAAAACGAACCGAGTGTCGCGGCCTTGCCAGATTTTGCAGGCTCGTCTCAGCCTCCCCTACAAAAATCTGCAAAATCTGCCGAGGCTGTGTCGCTCGGTTCGATTTTCAAATCACACCATTCATCCATTTCCCCAAATTAACTTTTGGATTGTTTTTCACTTATGTTTTTATACACTGTAATTTTACTGAGGGTGAAAAAAGGTCTGACATGACACATCTTAGTTTATTATGTTTTTAGATAAAAATCCTGCCATATTAACAGGGGTGTGTAGACTTTACAAAAATCCATTCTATATTATCCTACATAATAGGAGTTGTTTGCTTTTTTATCATCAGTATTTTATATTTCCTCATCTTTTCCCCAATTATAGTATGTTTTCCCCAATTATTGAACAATAGAAAAACACATACATTTATTACATACAAGACCCAAAAAAACTGACGTCACATAAACCCCCATACCACCGCACAGTGTCAGATTGGAAACATACACGTTATTTAAACAGCCACATTTAAAATAAATCAATGTTTTGTCCTTAAATCTCATCGCACGTGAAGGTGTACATATTGTATATTACTTTTCTAAAAGAAGTTTCTTCAGACATGACAGCACAGTGTGTATTTTAGTATAATTGTGTATTGTTGCCGATTTTTTCCCCTTTTCAATTTCCTTCAGATCCTTTATAAAAATAGCCACAGCATGTAATATTGTTTACTATTTCAAATTCTGACTGCACATCTCCACAGATTCAAAAAAGTCAACTATCCATGTTGCCCATTTTCCATTCAATGAATGACTGTCCAAAATGCTAATATTACTAACATTGATTAACAGCCACCAATAAGCATTATGCAAGTGGCACCTTGCTAATAGCATTCATTGTTCCGCAAATTAACTTAAATGTTAATTCAAGCTTGTCCTTCAAAGCTCACTATAAGGACATATAAGCAGGTAGACAGCCACCATCTGAGTATGAGTACGGATGTGATGACAGAGTTAATCACATATCACAAAAGAGTCATTACAAAATCAGCTACACCATGCCAAAGAGCACTATTTTTGAAAGCAAATAAACATATATAGATAAAAAAGTAATACTCTTTAGTGTTTTGTTGTAAAAGAAGCACAGGACACTTTCATATTCGAAAGAAGTATTAAATATAACATTTCACAATTACAACAATTCTTTGAAGCAGACCTATACCACTGTATCAAAGCCATACACACCGCAAGTGCAACAACAGCACAAATTAAGAGAGAGATGTCAACCATGACAGTGTTCATACACAGCTCACTCCATCACACAGGTTCTGTGGGGAACTCGAGCACTTTGTCTTCGTACTGTGGTGGAGGCGTCAGGGGCTCAATGGTTACTCGTCCCCCTTGTGGAGGACTCTGGATTTTTAGCCGGATATCTTTGACATGGAGCTTCTCAGATTTAATCCTGCGCACACGGAGGGGTCTGAGGAGGTAGCTAGCTCGACTGCTGCTACGGGCTGGCTTGGCATTTGCACCAGCTGCTGCTGCTGGTGGACCAACATGAGGACCAGGAGAAGAAGCATTTTGACTGTTTACGGCCCCTTGTGCTTCTCCTTCATTCTCCACTGCAGCAACCAGGTCCTCATAAGAAGGGAGCTGTGAGGTACTCTGGCGCAGGTTACTCTGGCGGACAGGATAACGCCCACTAGTCACAGCCTCATCATAGCTAGGCACATCATAACTTGGTGCAGGTGCCGGGCTGTGGCAAACACACAGGTCAATCAAATGACTTTATATAGTTAGAGAAATACACAGTTCACAAGTTGTCTGTGTTCATAATATAAAATCAAAAACTTTTAAAAATATTAGCAAATATAATTAGCAATAAAGCTGCATTATTGGTAACATTCTTCTTTACCTAATCTATGAACTGTCAGATCTATAAAAATGTTGGTGCTACAGACAGCACATTAACTAAGCATTATGTATTCCATTTCCCTCCTCATCCTCTATGTAGTATATATACCAGTGGCTGGCCGTGCATTTCACACCTAGGCCTTCACTGGTGTCTTTCTTGTGTTAATCCACCTCTATACCATTATTACACCATGGCAATAAATACTGATCAACTGTTAAATAGCAAAGTAAAAAATAAATTAGGCTATAGTATTTCACACCTCACAAGGAATAGTCAATTTTATTACAGTCTGCCTTGAAAATGCATTTGTAAGGATGTCTGCGACCAAATCAATTTCTTCTCCTCTGTCAGCCACAGTTAAAATATATACATTTGATTTAGTTTGTGTGGTTTGCTGCCTCTGACTACTCCAATTATCCAATCAAAGGACGGGAAATTGCTGACGTAATCGTATGCCTGCTAGATGGCCCCAGTGACACCAACTCGAAACCTGATTGGTTAATGGAACAATTTCATTGCCACTTATTTTAAGCTACGGGCGCCTGCACTTTTGATTCTGAAGGCCTTAAGGCAGATTTCTTTGACCCTGGCAACACATGAAGTCAGCCACTGGCTGAAATATGATTGGATAAATACTACTATCATAAATATACACTACTGGAAGCAGTGCAACCAAGAGAAAAGCTATGAAATGTAGAGAATAGATAAATTAAATTTTTTTTAGATACAAAACGTAATTTATATTGTTTTTGATGTAGTAGTGTGTGATTAATTTGCTATACATTATGGCTTTTATACTTTGTAGCACTTATCATACTTTGTAGCACTTATCACTTTGTAAACTTATTACAAACAAAACAGAAAACACATAGCATACATCAAATTAATCACAATACTAGAGAGGAACAATGCAAATTCACTTTTAGAATAATGTAATTCAAGCTCAAAATGTACTCACATCTCTCCTGATTCTCCTGGCACACGGTCTGTGTACTGAGTATCAGCGGCCGTAGTTGCCCCCCTGTTTCTCCTGTGCTTGTTTCTCACTCCTAGGCACACAGCCAACAGCAGCAAGGCCAGTCCAGCACCAATCAGTACAAAAGCCACAGACGAGGTCTTCTGCTTAGTTTCATCAATGGAAACGTCATCATGTTGCACACCTGTGTTATTCGATCGCACCTCCAGTGGCACCACAGTCCACAGAATCATGATAACTCCAAGTGCCACTAGGCCCACACCCAGGGCACAGCATGCATATTGAGAGCTTGAGCTGCTGCCCTCACTAGAGGAGTTAGATCGCACACGGCCCCTGCCTGAGCACAGTGGCTGCCCACTTAAACACATGGCACAGCACCACACCAAAGAGTAGTCTCAGAGAAGAATGTTTAAAACAGTCTGAACCTGTGGAAAAGGAGTAGTCAGTTAGTTCACAGACAAAAATCAAACCATGCAAACATTTTAATGGAAATAATAAAATAAGCTTCATAATAACATAAGAAAAATAAGATTTTATATAATGATTATATGATAAAGATAAAATGGGATGACTTATAAAAATGCATCATTGCTGTACTGGATGTATGAATGACAATATCATATGGTACTGATGAAGCAGGAAAGTGAAGAGTTAACTTATTTATCCAATCTACATGTGGAAACATGGACTATTTTTTAAACACTATTGCACATAGACATTTTGAATTCTCATTTTTTGCAACTCCACAGTTTATTTTTCCATACATTTAACGAGTTGAAGGTTTTTTTTTTCCAAAATAAAATATGTTTTTTAAAGATATTTATTTCAGCTTTTATTTACTATATCAAATTTTTAGAGGATAAAAGTTTACCTACACTTTGTTAGTATTTTGTTGGCCTTACCTTTTAACTGTTTATCTTTTGGGATGCCTAAAAAACAACTGGACTAGCCTTCGTCAAGATTCTTAACACACACACAGCCAGAATTGTTGCCTGTTCATCATTTGGTGAAAGTCAGGTTTGTAAGCCTTCTGGCTCATATATGCTTCAGTCTACAATTTTGTTATTCTAGGAATTCAGTTAGGGCTTTGTGATAGCCATTCCAATATTTTCATTTGTTGCCTTTAAGCCATTCGGTTAATTCACTTTGTCCTACTGGAAGACCCATCAGCGACAAAGTTTCAGCTGTCTGGCTGATATCTTGAGGTTTTGCTTCAGTATTCTAAATAACTTCAGCATTACTCCTTCCCCATGCCATCTATATTTCTGAAGTGCACCAGTCCTTTTTCAACATGATGTCACCACCCCAATGTCTCCATTACCAATTTACCAACCAGTTTTTTAAACCAATACAGTGTCTTGTCCGTACAGTTGTGTGTACAGATGTTTAGGGAACCACCAGCTGTTTGGAAAATTGCTCCTGAGGATGATTCAGTCTGGGGAAGGTCCACAATCTTAGCTTATCAGTACTTTGAATTTTGCAGTGCTGTAAAGGGCAAAAACACTAGCTATCTTGAGCAACAGGTGCACTCTCCAATTCTTAGTTGTGATAAATTATTAAATCTTCTAAAAAATAATCTTCCAGACTAATTAGAAAGATACATTGGTTTAAAACTTACTCCATGATGATAGTCAAATAAAGCTGAAATAAATATTTTCTAATAGATACTCAACACATTGTATACTCAAATGTAGTAACATCTTATATACACCTCTTATTGCCATTTTTAACACACACACACACACACACACAGAGAGAGAGAGTGAGAGAGAGAGAGAGAGAGAGAGAGAGAGAGAGAACTGTGCAAAAGTTTTAGGCAGGTGTGAAGAAATTCTGAAAAAGTAAGAATGCGTTCAAAAATATAGATTTTAATTTTTTTAATTAATTTTTAATTTAATTTTTTAAAACTTTTTATCAATTTACAAAAAAGTAAGCATATTGTAGAAAAATCTAAATCCAATCAGTATTTGGTCTGACTACCCTTTGGCTTCAAACCAGCATCTTGCACACTTTGTACACTTGCAAAAAGTCATGGATTTTGTAGGATCAGTGTCAGGTGTTGCCTAAACTACCTAGGGATTGGATACATTTAAAACAACATTTAAAACCTGAATTTATATATTCCTGTAAAGCTGCTTTGCAATTAAATAGAATTTGTGTATTTTTATGTATACATTCCCATATACTGTTCCAGTGATAAATCAGTAACAGTTGTGGGATGTACATGTACAAAACTGATATTCTGTCTTAATTAGTTTTGAAGCTTGTGCCATTTCCAATTTTTGCATTTTCTCTCTTCATCTCAATTATCAAACATTTCAAAAACTGAACCATTTCTCATATTCCACCATATGCATTTATTCAAATCAGTGCAAATTTACCAGTAAGATTATACATTTTAATGAAGTACAGTATGTGCTTAATTTAACTGTATATTTTTAATGGCATTGCTCATGATAGAACATTAGAGAGAACAATCTAAAAAGCACTTAGAGCACTTGCCAAGAACCTGTCCCAAAATGTTACAGTGGCTTTTGGGGATTTTGCTGGTAATTTTTTATAGTCAAATAAGTTCTATGGTGGGCTCATCTGACAACACTTACTTCTAACTGAACTTCCAATGATGCTTGGTTCACATGCATTTTCTCACAAGAAGAGCTTCTTTCATGCAACATTTCCAAATAGCTGTTGTTTAGATCATAGACTTTACCAATCAAAAAAATAAAAATAAATAAAAAAAATCGCTACCTGTTCTTTTTGCCAACCTTCTGGTGCAGTGTTTAGTCCCATAGTATGGAAATGCTCTTACTTTCACTATTAAACATAGCCGTGAGTTCTGATGTTTTTTTTTTTTTTTATGATTTGATTTCACCAAACGTTTAACGCTGATCACAATCATTCAAGATTTTTTTCCGACCACATTTCTTCCTCGAAGATGATGGTTCCCCACTATCCTTCCAGTTTTTAATAATGCGTTGGACAGTGCTTAACCCAATTTTAGTATCAGCAATCTCCTTAGATGTATTCTTTGCTTGATGCATGCCAATAATTTGACGTTTCTGAAACAGATTAACATCTTTTCCACGACCACAGGATGTGTCTTCCGACATGGTCGTTTAAGAAATAAGAAACTACTCTTTGCATCAGTTAGGGTTAAATAACTTGTTGCCAGCTGAAACATAAATCATCCATGCAGTAATTATCCAGTGGAAGGCTCTTATCTATTTGCTTAGTTTTATCCAGGTGGTGACTTTTTTTTGGACGGACAGTGTATATTTTTTCTGTGGTCAGAGATGCAACTTCAATAATTCAAATTTTCAGAATAAAGTTGCTAATTTACAATACAATACAAACTTTATTTCTATAGCACATTTAAAACAACAACTGTTGACCAAAGTGCTTTCCAAGCAACATTGAAACAGAAAGAATAAACAACAATAGAATAATAAACAACCACAAGGACAATATAAACCTAGCCACATATAAACACTCTAGCCAGTTTTAAAAGCCACACTAAAAAGATAAGACTTCAAGCTTGACTTAAAAGCATCTACAGAAGTAGCAGATTTAATGAGGGTTCTATAAGCATGGAGCAGCCACTGAAAAAGCCCCATCACCCTTAGATATTAGCCTTGTTTTGGCTAGATGATCTTGTGTTTCTTGAATTTTGATAGGGTATTAAAAGATTGGAAATATATTTTGGTGCAATGCAGTGCTTTAAAAACCATTAACAAGACATAAAATTCAATTCAATTCTAAATTAAAGTGTCAATACTTATTAACTTCCTCCTTATAAATTCTGACAAGACAGAATTACTTGTACTATGACCATGCAACCAGGTGGCAAGTTGGCCTTTCTGTTCAATCATGTGTAGCAGTTGAATACCTTGGAGTGATTACTTGCACTTTAATTTGAAACTCATATAGATAATATCACTTGGATAGCCTTCTTTCATCTCAGAAATATTGCCAAGATAAGAAATATAATGTCACTAAACGATGAAGAAACACTAGTTCATGCTTTTGTTACCTCCAGGTTGGATTTCTGTAATGCCTTACTGTCTGCATGTTCCAATAGGAGCATAATCAAGCTCCAGTTAGTTGAGAATGCAGCAGCTTGATCCCTAACTAAAACAAGAAGATATGACATCACCACATCTCGTTGACACTACATACTCTCTGCTCCTGAACTTCACAGTGATTAGAAAATACTACTATTGGGCTACAAAGCACTGAATGGTCTTGTGTAGAACATTTTGTTTTTCTATGATCTGCTACATCTACTTCGGTCAAATGGTGCAGGCTATTTGTTGGCACCTCAAGAATTAAAGGCTATAGCAGGGGGCAAATCTTTCTCTTAAAAATCCCTACAGTTACAGCTGTCCAATTCAGGACTCAGACAGTCTTAGAGTTTAGGTCTAAGCTGAAAACACATTTGTTAGTCAAGCTGCTTGCACTCTGCACACAATGTACATTGTCCTTACCTATTACATGGCCACAAGCATCCCGAATACCCTCTCTCTCTGTAAAGCTACTATTCCTATTCCAATTTTGCTGTCAGCCGTATAAGATGTTTGTTAGTCATTTAGCAGGAACCAATCACAAATTACTTACAAAATAAAACCACTGGAAGGAAGGGAAATGTAGAACTAAGATGGGGAGTTATTTAATGGCTGGGGATGCAGAACAGCGCTCCTGGCTCGATTGCCTTTGCCTAACACAGTAGTTGTAATCTGATTTTGACTGGCTGAATCTGAATGCTGAAATCAACAGCCCAAAACTGTTTTTTCAGTTTAAAAACTGAAATATTAAATCTAAATTTGTAAAGACTGAAAAAGTCAATTTAAATATTAGAGTACATTTTTAAAAGAAAACCTGAACTTAAAACTTAAAATTATTAATTAATAATTAATATCAAAGATGTTCATTCAAAACAATTAAATACTGATGTGTGGTTTTCAACCTTATATATTACAATATTATGAATTCAATGCCCTTTAGACTGCACTTTTATGAATGAAAAATGATTGAAATCTGCAAACATGTAGCTGTGATTGTATCTCAATGTTTCAGATTACTAAATCGGACAGTTGGCTTTATGTCCAGACTTAGGTTTCTGTGCGAATGCGCTGGAAAATTCCCACCATATTACATCTCTTATTCATTCTCATTGTTCCCCTCACACTTTCTCTCTCTCTCTCTCTCTCTCTCTCTCTCTCTCTCTCTCTCTCACACACACACACACTTTCATATATTTAATAATTTCACTGTTACCTATCTCAGGTACTAAAGTTACTAAATCTAAACCATTTGTAACTTAAAGGTAAACCGCACCTCTCTCCCTGAAAATCAAACCAAATATAATCTTTCTGTTGTGTACTTTGTAAAAAAAAAAAAAAAAAAACCCAAAAAACAAAACAAAACAAAAGAAAACCAATAACAATAACGATAAACGACAGCGGCTTCAAAAAAAATCTAGTAAAATTACCTTAACAATGTCTATGGCGTCGATTCAACGCCCTTAGGACTACCTGAATCAGGTGTGTTTCCAAAAAACAGGAAAAACAGCTTTCATTGCTCTTATAAAACCCTGAACACGTGTTAGTAATGTATGTACCGACTACTTTTTTCAGGCTTGCCTTTTTTTTGCAGAAAAAGAATTTAACGTCAAGAAGCGTACCTACATGAGCAAGAACCCGGTTGACTTTGACTTTATTGCTCGGTCTTCAAGCACGTCGAATTCCGGCTGTTGTGGGTATAGTAAACTCCTGCGGACGCGGTTGCCAAATACAGCAGGCAAATTAGGCCAAAATCCGGAGTCCCGTTGCTTTTTGGAAATAGTACATAGTAGTCATAGTTAAATGCTTACTAGTATGAATTTTAACATTAATGCAACATTTTGGACTGAAATTGCAATACAGCAGCAACAGCAGACAATAGCGAGTAGCTTTACAACAAACTGGTTAAGGCAATAATCAGTCCCTTTAACCCCCTTTTAACTCATCAACTTGGGGTAAACTTTAACAGTTCCTTCCCAGTTTAGAGATTGACATCAAATTAATATGGCTCGTCACTCTAACAGTAGAGTTTATAGCACTACTTGCTTTAGATCAATTCATCTATAGACAGTGTATTTTGTTAAATTGATCTTAATCTAACTTAATCTAATAATCACTGTGAAAAGAAAATCAATGTTAGCGTTCTAATATTAGCTGCTTGTTATTGCTCCCAACTACCCCAAATTGATGAGTCGGGTGTTCACATCATCAGTAATAAATAACGTACCATTTTTTTTAACCTTTTGTCTTATTAACGAGTTATGCTGTATATAATTGCATTTGCTTTAGATCAATCAACACACATATTTGCAGGTTATATCTATAAAACTGACTATACAATTCACAGTTTTGAGAAAGTAAATATATTGATCACAGTGGTGGTGTTTCAATAACAAAAGTTGCAATTTTGCAAAACAAAACATTTAATTCCATTTTTCACAACTCCTTCAATGTAATCCTTCAAGACAAAATTCTTTTTAGCTGTGCTGAAAGATCGCCGACCTGGCAACCTTGGCGTGTGGCGTGTAATGTGTAGCGTGACCACTAGATGTCAGTGAGTGTGATAGAGTGCAAAAGCTGCAGTTCCTGTTGTAGTGCACTGATACTCCATTCAGGACGAAGCCGAAAGTTAAGCGTTTGCTCCTCGGTGCTTCCGCGGGGCGGGAAATGGTGTAAAAAAAAAAAAGGGATAAATAATCTTAAGTACCACTGTGTATACAAATATCTAGTATTCACATCGCACACAAAAGACACCAGACAATTGCATACATGCCTTAGGAGACTGTGCACTCATTAAAAGTCATTTCATATGTATGTTATAATTACATTTCATATTTATGTTATGTTACATATGTATGTGTATCATTTCATTATAATGACCAAATGATTTTTAGATTTTTTTTCCCTTTGGATCATAGCACACAATATATTTGGAGAAAGGTTGTGTCTGCCCTTCTGCATATATGAACTTTACATGTATGTTGCTATGATAGGTGAGAGAAAGTATGATCCTCATCCAACCAGAAGGCATGCTTTCACAGACGTGTTGGTATTGTCAGAATTTTAACTCGCAAACCGCAAACTCTATGATTTTCTGTTGCACCAGCAGAGGCAGCCCGTCAGTAGGAACCTTAAAGTTAGCCAGAGGGGGCTGCTACTTTAACACATTAACAATAATTATATATATTACACTGTTAATATATATATCAAAACTGTATTTTGTTCATTTGTGTGTGTGTGTGTGCGCGGGGCGCCAGACAGACGAGTGTGTATGTAGGTCTGGGCAGGCACTGATTAATGTGTAAGCAAGCAAAATATCTTGACATGAAAGAAAATTCGGTTATATCTTTACAAAAATATTTTTTTTAATGATTTTGAATGAAGTAATGACCTTCATTACTGATAATAAACCCACATTGAACTCAAATTCACTGATTTATATTACATTTATTGCATACTTTAACAGTAACATTTTCAATATGTCTTTGTAGTTCCGTTTATTTTGGAGATCAAAAAACATTTAGGTCTGGGTCCTGGAGAAAAAAAATTCTTAGGGCTCATGAACTTGAACCCTGAAATGAGTATCTGCTACAGTTCCATATGCTACTGTTCCCCAGAGCCCTGCCTGGGATCCCCTTTTTTTGGTTGCTTTGGGTTCAGTGAGATTTGGTCACAGAGTGCCCGTGTTTATACTGTTGGAATCTGCAGAATCTACACCAAGACGGTTTTGTCTCTTACACAATGGTTAAGTATTTTTTCAATGACTTATTTTTTAAGTATTTTTAAGTGTTTGTTTGGCCACTTGGTGTTGTGTTTTGTTTAGGTGGAAGTGGTCTTGTCTTATAGCTGAACTTCTTTCTGTTATGGTATGCTGCATGTGTAGGTACATTCAGGTTTTGCATACTTAAGAAAGGATTTATTCCCATGACTGCCCCCGTACCATTGTAAACAGGTTAAAGGTCCACTTTCCAGGTCTGTAACAAGATGCAGAACTGAAATGGGTGTCTCCAAAAATGAACTGGGGAAGTGGGAGAATTACACACTTTGGTGAATGTTGGAAAGATGAATCTAGGCTAATCCACTTTTGT
Organism: Hemibagrus wyckioides; assembly: GCF_019097595.1. Taxonomy (NCBI): domain Eukaryota; kingdom Metazoa; phylum Chordata; class Actinopteri; order Siluriformes; family Bagridae; genus Hemibagrus; species Hemibagrus wyckioides. Next base: position 11,917,283 of record NC_080730.1, on the reverse strand, counting down.
ACTTAATTGTTTTTTAAAGTATTCCATAAAGGTAAACCTACAGTGATCTTTGTTGCACCCAAGGCATGCCATGGAATAGTATTTGTACTGAATGATGGCCATCTGATCCTCAGACCAACAGTTTTTCTGTCACAGTGAAAAGTATGTTGAGAATTCCTGCCAAACCAAACCACCTAAAGTTGTTAGTTTCCTATCTATCACTTGCATTGTGTCGAAAATATATTCTAAAAAAATAATAAAAAAAAACATGTAAAGTGTTTCTCACATATAGTATTCCTATCTTAACATTTTTATACTATTGAATCTGTGCTAAAAGTAGAATTTAAAGAAAGCCCAAGCATATTTTTGTAGTGATTCAATTATTGATGTTAAGAAATTCAAAGTTTCCCTTTCTGACCTACCCTACAGCTTGATTTCATGATTTTTATTTCATGCATATACATTACATTTATGGCATTTGGCAGATGTCCTAATCCAGAGTGACATACAAAAGTACTTTGAATTTCTATCAGTGAATACAACAACGCTGGTTCACTAGGTCACAGTCTTAATATACCATCAGCCTAAAACACTGTTGGGAGGTATTATAGCGCAGTTTCTTTAAAAAAAAAAAAAAAGGACATAAATACATAAAACAAGCAGGGAAAAATAAGTGCTAGTTTAAGTGTTTCAGAAAGAGGTAGGTCTTCACCCATCATTTGAAGATGGCCAGTGGCTCAGCTGTTTGAACATTTAGGGGAAGTTCATTCCACCACCTCAGTGCCAGAACAGAAAAGAGTCTTGATGTATACCTACCTCTTACCCGAGAGATGGTGGGACCAGTCGAGCAGTGCTAGTAGATCGGAGGGAGCATGGGGCAGTGCAAGGAGTGAAAAGATCTGTGAGATAAGATGGTGCTGGTCTATTTTTGACTTTGTTGGCAAGCATCAGTGTTTTGAATCTGCTGTGTGCAGCTTCCGGTGCAGCGGTGGGGTGGGGTGGGAGAACTTAGGCAGGTTGAAAACAAGTCGTGCAGCAGCATTTTGGATCATTTATAAAATGTGACTGAACCAGGTACTGGAGGGCCTCAGAGAAGCTTTAGCTTCACTCTACAAGTACTGTCATGCTGTCTATTGTATGTTTATACAGTCAATGCTATAATATGATCTGGCTTACTACTTACCACAGGAAGCTAGTAAGTGAGCTAAGTATATAAAGTACATGCATACGTTTGAAAAGCAAGGTTACATAAATAGATATTGTATGGGTGACAGTAACACAGATGCTAAAGCCATAGGCTAGATATTGATAGTTAACAAGTCTGTATCAGCATGAATTTATGCATTGCACTATTGCCACACAAATGGCTGATTAGATAATTACATGAATGAGTACTGTAGGTGTACAGGTGTTCCTAATAAAGTCCTGAGTGAGTATATATACACATCATGTGAAAAAGAAAGTATACCTTTCCTCAAGACAGGAATGGGCAAATATTCAGCAAATTCAGTCCAAGGTAGGAATTTTTAATGTCCGTTTTTAATGATACAATCCCTAAAAATCCCAAGATCTACATCATATAACCTACAGTCCTCTGTAAGCATATTAAATATTTATGTTCATGACAGCCCAATCAAAAAAGACTGAATCAGTGTGGCTTTCATGGAGCATATGGGAGTTTTACTTAGATAAACATGTCCTGAGAATGAAAACTTTTTGGTTCAAAGAGATAACAAAACAAACTCCCCAAACATGTATGTCGCTCTGGATAAGAGCCAGATGCCAGAAATGTAAATGAGCATGTAGATTCCAGCTAACTGAAGCACCAGTAATCAAAATCATAGAACATGTTAGATTGCAGCTAACTGATGTACCGGCAAAAGTTTGGAAGATAACGACTCAAATCTGAGGAAGTAAAGTCAGGAGCATGGTGCTGTTGTAACAGGGCTTGAAATCATATCTGTTCAGTGGTGTGTGTAGCTGTTAGCCATTGCTGGACTTCACATTGTCTATAATATTTTCAAGTGGTTATTGTTGGTGGTGTAGGTTAATGCTGCTGCTCTTGGAGTAGAAAAGCTGTTCTGTAAGCATTATTAATCTCAGTGGTTAATATTAGTGGTGTAGTGTAATGCTGCCTAATAATAGTATGCGTTTTGACTGAAGCTTGCTCAACAAGGTAAACCAAAATAAATTCTTGCCTTTGGAGAAAGTACTCATGCTTCATATTTTTCTAAATGAAACATTTTCCTACTTCATAAGTTTCACAGATTCATTTATTTTCATTTTAATGTTATCATGCTTTTTTTTCTTTCTTTTTTTTCACCTGTCATACAACAGGACAAAGATTCAAAGTACATCAGAAAGGTTTTACTTGAGTCTGCTTTTCTTTTATTGGCTAAGTTTTACAAACACCTGCTTAAACTAAGGTGTGTTTAATACAGGTTTACTGCATGCATATATTAGGAAAATAAGGACTACACAGATTGCATCCTCATATGTCATGTTGCATACTAAAGTATGTGCTTATTTTGATGAAAAAGGGCAAATGTGTACCTACAATATTGTTTTCACTATATGGTTAGGTGTCCACATACGATTGACCATATACCGTATATTATGAATTTGACACAATCTATTCTTTACTTATTAATTTAATGTGTGTTAATGAACATTTGTATGTCTTACTCTGCTCTTCTTCTCTAGTCCTCAGAGGCCAGAAGGAGCATCCTGGGGTGCATGTTGTTGCTTATACACAGTCCATTCTCCAAAGTCTAATCCATCAATTGTACCAGCACCTGCAGCAGGACGGATACAACACTGACCTCATGATTCTTTATTCACACAACCACCACTTATACAACATTTATCACCACATCTACAGGCCACAGCCAGCTCATCTGTCAGCCTCCTGCTCTTGTCACATAATGCAGATATTATTTTCCGATCAAAATGGTGCAGGCTATTTGGTAGTACCACAAGCAGCAAAGGCTACAGCAGGGGGCAGGGGCACAGTTATGTTACAGCCTTCCAATTAGTGTTCGGGATTCAGACAGAGAGAGTCTCAGTGTTTAAGTCCAGGCTGAAACCATATTTGTTTAGTCAAGGTTTCTATGTATCATTTTTCTTAGGTAAAGGAACAGGTCTGGAGGGATCATGGGCATAGACTGGTGTACTGGGATGTTTGGATGCTGTCACCTTACCACTCTCACAAGCAGCTCAGGTTTGCTGACTGTGAAGTGGTTGGACACTTTATGTCCCAAGAAGCCCTCATGTCTGTGTCTCCTTCTGGCTCTCCCTTTTAGTTACGCTGTTATAGCTAGACTTGGAGTTCCTGTCTGCTCTTTGCACATAATGTGCATTGTCTTTGACCATCAAATGATCATATTTTTCATGCTCTCTCTCTCTCTTTTGAACTATATGTCCCACTCCTGAGCGCTCAGTGTTCTGAGTTTCCAGGGTGACCGCTTCTTCTTACCAGACCTGCTTAATCCTGCATGGACTGCCTATGACCAAGGATAGACTGCCATGGATAGAACTCTCAGAGGCTATCTGTCCTTGAACTACTACTGCTGCATCAATCAGCATTTGGCAGGAAGGTTCCTGTGAGTGCTAAGTCTATAATAAACTCAGAAATTACACTGACCTATTAGTTCCTCAGAGGCTCTTTGTTGCACAACTGCATGCAAATATAAACTGTTGAAGAAAGGACATTATTTACATTTACATCATTTACTAGGCTTTTTATGTTTCTATACTTCTGCAAGGCTGCTTTGAGACAATGTCCATTAAAAGTGCTATACAAATACATTGAACTGAATTGAACACCCAGAAGATTAAGACTGACAGAAAATTTACAAAAAAATTATTAATGAAATTGTGTGTGCTTTTGGAACTGATTAAAAACACCGGGTGTTTGGGCTCTGGCCATACCTTTCCACTCTTGACATTCTCTGAGCAGGATCAGCTGTACATAGGCATAGCCATGACAACTTCAAGTCATGCTTGAGCAGTCCCTGTTTTCCACGGAATCATTGGCCTGGTGCACATAAGCTCTGGCTGCTCCAGCCTTTCCGGCTACTCCTCACCATCTGATTGGCTGAGCTGCATCAGGCATGAGAAGCTGCCTGAGTTTGGATTGGTTAAATGAGGCAGGAAGATATTAAGCGTCAAAAGAATCAAGAGGAAACCTGTTTTAAATTCTTTTTTGAGGGAACATTTGATTACACATATTATATATGAAATAGTCTGTAGTGTCCTGGCATGGGTATTTCCAAGAGCTTTAATTATTCACCAATAGAGTCAAAACAAAAGGTAGGAAGTGCACCATACTGATATTTTAGAGCAACAAATCAACTGCAATATAGGTAATCATGGCTCCTAACACACTTTCTTCTCCTCCCCATGCATTTGTATTCTCTGACAGGAAATTAATCACCAACATTTCAAATATCAGTGGGCACACACACACACACACACACACACACAGACACACACACACACACACACACAAGCTATTTTGTGGGTGGACCAGCAGAGTGCAGCAAAGTAATTTTTAACTAAATGAGGCTAAAGACTAAAGGATATGTCAGATTGGGGCCATGCACCGAATGTATTTAGGCACCTAGGAACACAGGCACCTATTTTGCTTGTCTGTGTTCTTATTTAATTGTTTATATGTACATCAAGGTACATTTATAATTATATCTTTTTAACATTTTTGATGTAGGTTTGAAATTAATTTTCCAACATCGTAAATCATGAAGCAGTGTTAAACACAGCCTATGCTATTTTTCACCTGATAAATTTTCCTGCCATTTTGAATGAAAACATTTTTTACAACCCACAGTTTTTGTTCAATCTTCACTAAATTTGGCTGACATAATCTTCAGAAAAAATCTACTTGAAAGCTATCAGATGGATCTCCATAAACTGCACACAAAATTAACCGTAAAGCATCAAACCAAAAGTGGCAAAGCTGCCAAATGGGAAGTGAGAGCATATGTCAGCAATGTTACATATTTACAAACTCTGTAGATTAACTGATGGACCTCATGCTAAGGGTTTTCAGGACATGCCTAAATTTCCTCTATGTAGTGCTGTTATTTAAAAATTTGCAAAATTGCTTTTAACTTTCTTTAACATTTTTGTGGATGTGGTAACTTAGTCCAACTTAGAGTGTTGGACTACTGATTGGAAGGTCTTCAGTTCAAATCCCAGGTCCACCAAGCTGTCACTGCGGGGCCCCTGAACAAGGCCCTTAACCCTCAATTGCTCAGTTGTATTAAAAAAATGAAATAAATTGTAAGTCGCTCTGGATAAGAGCGTCTGCCAATTGCTGTAAACGTAATGTAACGAACCGTTCAGCATCAAATCAAGTTTCTTCTTTCTATTGATTCACATAGGTTCTGAGTGTTGAACTAAGGAATTTGTGATTTTTCAACAGTAAAAAAGTGTTAGTCTTTTTCTACCACAATATTTGTAGGATAAACATGAAATTTAATAGACCAACCTAAACAAAAGTTGTCTCTCAGATTTTTAGTATGATTGATGGTTCATCCATAATGAAACAAACTTGCAAAGTCACCAAAAAGGCAGTGAAGGCATATCTCAGCAATGGTGTAAAGGATTTTCACCAAACATTGTAGATAAGCAATGAACCTTGTTCCAAAATACATAAAACTTCATAACATTTAGCTGACAATCACGATTCCACTTTCTCTTAATTCCATGGAATGTGTAAAAGATGTGTGATGTTTTTCCAAACAAGATTTTGCTTCCTCTAATACACATTTTGTCCAATCTTTCCAAACTTTGTATAGCAGCATTGTGAGAGCAGTAAGGAGCAAACAAACTACATACATAGATATACTTCTTATCACTGTCATTTGGGCTAACAATCTCCAGATTAGCATTAGAAAAATCTGGCACTATAACACCATGGTGGTCTGGCCCTTTTTGGTCTTCACAAAGGCCCAAATACATGTACATGCATGCACACTAGCAAATCCAAGATGTCAGGCATGGATGACAGGTTTATTTAAAATAAGCTTTTATTTTTGCTATTGTTTTATCATTTCTGTTTCCACAATATTAAAACCTTTTTATTTGTCTGTGAATTTGCCTATAGTCCTGTTTCACTTAAAGAACCTTGTTCTTATGCTTTAAATAAATGTCATTAATAGATTTAGTCTTGTGTCTTACATACATTACAGACTTTACAATGTCAAAAAGTCTTGAGAACACACAAAGAGTGCTTAAAGAAAAGCTTAAACAAAAACATTTGGTTCATTAACAAAATAAATTAAATGCAATATTTGCAGGTTATGTTTTTACTAGATCTGTTTGTAAGTAGATTGTACATTTAACATGGCAATACTCTCTAAGTCTGAAAACATTCCACAGTCCATATTCATGGATATTGGGCCATAGCAGATCTAATAACAGGGAAATTAAATTCCAAATACTTCAAAATAAAAGAACAAAAATGAAAAGAGGAATTCAGGCTAGATGTAAAATGAACACAAGGTGCACAAAAATATTAACAGCACAGAAGTAATTCAAGTGTCCAGTTTATAAAAAGAGACCACAACAAATTCACACGCAAATGTGCCTATATTATTATATACAGTACTGTGCAATAGGCACATAAATCTCATAAGGCAAAGTGTGCCTAAAAGTAATTAAATAAATCATTTCTACATGCAAATGCAATATAAATGATTTTCTTTAACTGTTTACTAAGTAAATATTTAAAAAAATAAACAGTTCAAATCTAAATTTAGCTTGACCACTATCTGGATTTATGTAAAATGTCTTGCAAATACACAAAGAAAGGCCACTTTAGCAGACTCATTCACATCTGTTACTACATGTAATAATCAGACAGTCTCTACAATGTTTTATCTGAAAAGTGGCTTATTACTTAATTTTCTTTCTTTCTTTAATGGTATAAGACCTTTCTCTGTAAAATTAAGTCATTTTGGAAAATGAACAATTGATGACCTAAAATGTAATAAGTAATGTGGAAGACATAAAATAATATCTTCTAATACCAGATGTATCTAAATAATCTAGGGTGCCTATAACTTGCGCAGTACTGTATAATTTATATGCATATAAATATATCTACATATGTCTACATATATAAATAAATATATATTTCATTTACATACAATATCATTAGTGTATTATGTACACTTCAATGAGGCAGCAGGTCTTTCTCGTTCTTGTGGTTTTGAGAAATATATCACACACACACAGACCCATGTACTCAACCATAAAGTCCTACATACACACATGCTCATTCATGCACACAGGCATGCACACACACTTTCAATCACCAGTCGTCATCTTCCTCAATATAATAATCTGGGGAGGAAGTACCATCAAACAGGCCAGGGTCTAGAGACTTGCGCTGGGATTTTCCCCGGGCAAACACTCGAGAGAGTGAGCCCAGACTCATCTTCTCCTTTTTCTTCTTACGCTTCTGGTCCTCGAGGTCCTCCATGGACTGAAGCAACAACAGCAAAACAAATGAGTTGGGGGTGAGTTAGAGTTTATGAGTAGATTAGCAGAAAGCAATTGTCTGTTCAGAAACAGGGATTCAGTATCAGCCTCATCTTGTCTTCTAATTCTGTTAATGCTAATTAAGGGTCATGTTAAGGAGCTACATAACATCAACTCAAATAAACGTACATAAATATGTATATTTCTTCTGCTAGTGTAAAGAATATCATCGCTTTTGATATGGGGTTGAACACACAATTGAAGTGCAGAGTTTTGCTGATGGTGACCTATAACATTTCCTGGGCTAAATTATATTAGAACATCATGGCATCCTATTTTAAATATGCAGATATGAAATATCATCAAACATCAAAATACACCAAAACATCACAATTAATCTCAACATCTCAATTTACTAAAAGGTCAGAACAAATTCTACATAGCTCTGTTGCTACCTTTTGATGAATTTCACTGTTAATGCATTAACTATGTAGCAGTGCTATGCAGCAAATATACACTATATTGCCAAAAGTATTCGCTCACCTGCCTTGACTCGCATATGAACTTAAGTGACATCCCATTCCTAATCCATAGGGTTCAATATGACGTCGGTCCACCCTTTGCAGCTATAACAGCTTCAACTCTTCTGGGAAGGCTGTCCACAAGGTTTAGGATTGTGTTTATGGGAATTTTTGACCATTCTTCCAGAAGCGCATTTGTGAGGTCACACACTGATGTTGGACGAGAAGGCCTGGCTCTCAGTCTCTGCTCTAATTCATCACAAAGGTGTTCTATCGGGTTGAGGTCAGGACTCTGTGCAGGCCAGTCAAGTTCATCCACACCAGACTCTGTCATCCATGTCTTTATGGACCTTGCTTTGTGCACTGGTGCACAGTCATGTTGGAAGAGGAAGGGGCCAGCTCCAAACTGTTCCCACAAAGTTGGGAGCATGGAATTGTCCAAAATGTCTTGGTATGCTGAAGCATTCAGAGTTCCTTTCACTGGAACTAAGGGGCCAAGCCCAGCTCCTGAAAAACAACCCCACACCATAATCCCCCCTCCACCAAACTTTACACTTGGCACAATGCAGTCAGACAAGTACCGTTCTCCTGGCAACCGCCAAACCCAGACTCGTCCATCAGATTGCCAGATGGAGAAGCGCGATTCGTCACTCCAGAGAACGCGTCTCCACTGCTCTAGAGTCCAGTGGCGGCGTGCTTTACACCACTGCATCCGACGCTTTGCATTGCACTTGGTGATGTATGGCTTGGATGCAGCTGCTCGGCCATGGAAACCCATTCCATGAAGCTCTCTGCGCACTGTTCTTGAGCTAATCTGAAGGCCACATGAAGTTTGGAGGTCTGTAGCGATTGACTCTGCAGAAAGTTGGCGACCTCTTCGCACTATGTGCCTCAGCATCCGCTGACCCCGCTCCGTCAGTTTACGTGGCCTACCACTTCGTGGCTGAGTTGCTGTCGTTCCCAAACACTTCCACGTTCTTATAATACAGCTGACAGTTGACTGTGGAATATTTAGGAGCGAGGAAATTTCACAACTGGATTTGTTGCACAGGTGGCATCCTATCACAGTTCCACGCTGGAATTCACTGAGCTCCTGAGAGCGACCCATTCTTTCACAAATGTTTGTAAAAACAGTCTGCATGCCTAGGTGCTTGATTTTATACACCTGTGGCCATGGAAGTGACTGGAACACCTGATTCTGATTATTTGGATGGGTGAGCGAATACTTTTGGCAATATAGTGTATCATACTTCTGATACCATCAAGGGCTAAGTTCAGGAGATGAGAAAGAAAAATTTCCATTTAACCCTTACTTGGACACAATCATCCCTTTGCAATTCTGAAGTACCAGAAGTTCACTGAGCTACAAAGTTAGTTGTGTTGACCTAACATAAGTCAGCAGAAAGTGTGCGAACACAAGTTTATCTGGAAAGATATCATTAAATATGATAAATGCAGTCTGTGTGTATTATAGTCAATTTTATCAGTCTCAAATTGTTTTGGAGAATTTTTTGGCCTTGTATGGAGAATTTCAAATTGTTTGTAGATGGCCATATATAACCCTTTCCAGACTGATGAGCAGCAACAGTTGCTTCTCTGAGGTCATGGCTGATATTATAATAATGTTGACATACACCTGAGTGGTCCAGAACACCTAACTACTAAAAGTAGTCACACTTATTGATAAGTAAATATTCTTGTGCATTTCATGAGTAACACCTGGCTGCTAATTATTCTTTTAATGATTATAGAAAAATGAATGTTTACCTATTTCTTCCCACCTGGTTACTGCATGTTGGTTTACATTTCAGAAAAAAATGACTAGATATTAAACTCTGGTGTGTAGTTTTTTGTCATCTGAGGTCATTTGTTTGTTTATATAGTGAGGATGACCCAATAGTCATTTAAGTCCTGATAATTAAAAACCTTGAAGAAGGGTGTCCTTTCTTTTTCCCATGACTGTATATTAGTTATCTTGAAGGACTTATGTAGGTGTTGTGTAACCATCTGAGAACTGCTCTAAAGTAAGGTCTTACCATACTATTTGCTTACCCCTTTTAGTGTATTTAAGCACCTTATTGTTTGGATTGACAATTATGTAAAATCGAAGGCTGAACCCTAAAGCCCTGCTGCTGTTCACAAATGTGAAGGAAGAAGAAATAATAAAAATAAAAAGAGAATTTGGGAGGGGTGATTACTTGGTCGAGGGTGCCAGGCAGCTCTTACATTGCAGAGGGAGTGAGTCCGGTGGCGAGGAGAGTTCAAGTCACTGGGTGTAGACGAGCGATCTCCATCACCTGCTGATGTGTCTGAGAGTACGGAGGGCTGGCGTGAGTGACACGGGCTGATTCGCAATGCAGCTGTGAGACACATACAGACAACTAAAGGTATTATTTAGAGTATAGGATTGTCTATTCTTTGTCACTTATTCAGCTGTGGCCACCATAAGGTTTTAAATCATTTTAAATAAAAACAACTAGATTGTTGTTGGATAAAATGCACAACATTAATGGTAGAACATTTAGTGGTTGAACTGATATTTAATAATAATCTACGAAACATTATTTATTAGCAATCAACTGAGTGTATAACCTACTGAAAGCAAGCGTTTTTTCTTTGAGAACACTGGGTTAATGTTAGCTAGCTGTTTTTTTTGTTGTTTTTAATTTTCAGATGTGTGCAAAAGAGAGAGACCAAAGTTCAGTTTAACTGCTAATTAGTGGCTCTTCCTTATATAGTTTTTCAATGACCACAGTCCCACCCACTTGTTTTGGCTTACTAGTCTGAGGTCTATGAATTCAAATGTTAAAGTTCAATTAGATGAAGATGGACAACGTGTGGGTAACTGTAAACCAAAAGCAGAATAGTGTAGTTTTCAGCTCCATTATCACTGTAGAAAAAAAAATATATTTATGGCACTTTCAGACACCCTTATCCAGAGCAACTTACATTTTTTATCTTATTTCATACAACTGAGCATTTGAGGGCCTTGCTCAAAGGCCCAGAGGTGGACACTTGGTGAACCTGGGATTTGAAATCACAGTCTTTTTATCAGTGGACCAACACCTTAACCACTAAGCTACCTCTGCAATCTCTGCAAAACATATTGCATAGTGTGTGTGTGTATGCATGTTGTACTTTGTTGTACTATCTACAAAATAAGGGTGGTACAAGTCAGTGGTGCCATTTGTTTTTACAGGAAAGTATCTAATGCATGTTCAAAAAATAGTTACCAGATAATGTCATATGTTGATTTGCAAATTAATTGTCACATTTTCATATCCTAACGTGTTACATGTAGAAAGATTTCCTGAAGATAGTATAGGGAATATAATAAATTAGAATAGAATAGAATAGAATAGAATTAGTTAGAAGGGAATAGCTAAGTATGAACAAAATTCTACAATTCTATGTAAAAAGTAGACAAAATGCAGAAGTAGTCAGGAGTTGGTGAACAGACATGAAGGAAACGATTATGATTTAAATAACTCATTTTTATTACTGTAAATAATGCCAAGAAGAGAGTTTAAAAACACACGTGCATTTGGGGTAAACATTGGTGATTAGTGTAGATCCATTAGTGATTGATCATAGGAAAACAATGGTGAGCAGTGGTTTGTTCTTGGGAACATAATCATGTGCAACTACAACACTCAGGCATTATTAGAGTGGACAGCATGACACTGTTGACCCCCACTGTGCAGTTTTGAAACCATAAATGTGGTCAACTTGAGTCACCGTCTTGACTAAGTTTGCAGAGTAATTGGAAATTTGGAGCCAGAACCTGTGCTGTAGAGACCATTGGAGCCTAAGCAGTAGATATGGCCTCTTGCCCATCCATCCTGGTCATGGTTCCTCACTTTCTTCATGCCAGGAGCATGCATGATGACAGGTAAAGATTTTAGGGCTGAGTTATGACTGACCTTTTACTACTTAGTTAACCTCAGTTTATGATTATGTTGATCCAAAGTATTGTAAGTATAAATAGCTAATTTAATATATACTGGTAAACAGCAGTCAACATTTACACTCAACACATTTGTAAAAACATGAGGAGGAATTCTGCTCTCCATGATTCTCATCATCTGCAGTAAGTTACCCGTCTGATTGGGGAAGTATGTGTGTGACTGGCTAAGCTACTTTGAGTTGTAAGGTCATGCAGTTAGCAGTTTAGCTATCTTGGTTTATGCCAATTGTTCACAATGGTTTGCTAGTACCAATATCAATACAATGATAACCCCTACTTATATCTCCTTGCTATATATTACTGAAACAATATAAAGTGTTATTCATTGTTTAATGTGCAGTGCTGACAATTTGTTGGTCTACAAATGTTAGAAAATGTCTCAGATTTTTTGTTTTTCTTCAGTGGTATTTCAGTTTGCTGATGTTATCTAACAACTACATAGCTAGTTTATGAGTTAGCTTAGACATCAAAATGAGCCACATACTGGAAAAACTGCAAAGAAATGTAGTCTCAGTAACAGCTTCAGGGGTCTGTTGGATTTTTTTGTGTGCATTCATGAAGTTCAACAGTCAGAAGCTGTCATCAGCCCTCTAGAAAACTGTATCAAATTTCAACAACCATTCCCTTCCAAGCATCTAATTACTTAATGAATCTTAAGGAAATACTAATGGTGATCTCAAACTGAACTGAACTTCGATAAAATAATTTAGGGAGAATTAAAAATGTAATTTTGGCTTGTTTTCCATTCACTTTAATGTGTATGGGCAGGGTTAAAAACTGTAGCGTGGCCAACCACTAGATGGCTTCAGAGACAATTTGCCTTCAGTTTTAATCCTTGTTATGATGTCCACCCATAGGTATAGACACTGTGCTTTTTTGCAAAACTAGCAGCAAAGTTGGCAACACTGGTACAGGGTCAGCTGTGTGTATGTGTATGTGTGTGGGTGTGTGTACCTTGTCTGTCTGCAGAGTGACAATGGTACAGGGTCTGCTGGCTCTGTCTGATAGCTGCTGTGAGGGGAAGCTCGGCCTGCATCACCCACTCCTGACTACCGTTCACCACCGGCTCTGAGGGCATGGACACTGAGTGGCGTTTTGGAACATCTTTAGTGAGGGTGACCAGAGACTGTTTGGCCTAGAGAAGAACAGACAGTTCATTAACATCATAAACATTTTTGCAATATAAACATTGCGAGTAACAAGTAAAGTTTATACTTGTGATCAGGTGGATGTCAGACAGACTCACAGATATACAGATGCAATTTTAAAAAATTAGAATATCATGGAAAAATTCAATATACAGTAAGTGTACATATTTTAAACTCATTACATGTAAACTAAAATGTTCTAAGCGCTTTTTTCTATTTTAATTTTAGAAATTGTGGCCTACAGCTCAAAAACAAGAGAATATTTCATTTTCACTTTAAGCAAATCACTTTTTATGCAGTATAAATACCACAAATCTCCCAGTCAGGTTCAGTAAACACTACCACAATCATGGGGAAGACTGCTGACTTGACAGTTGTCCAGAAGGTACATCCATAAGGATCGTGAGCCGCAGAAGATCATTGCTGAAAGGGCTGGCTGTTCGCAGAGTGCTGTATCAAAGCATATTCATGGAAAGTTGACTGGAAGAGTGGTAGGAAAAGGTGCACAAGCAACAGGGATGACTGTAGCCTTAAGAAGATTGTCAAGTAAAGCCAACTGAAGAACATGGGGAGCTTCTTAAGGAGTGGACTGAGGCTGGAGTCAGTGCATGGAGAGCCACCACACACAGACGTGTCCAGGAAATGGGCTACAAGTGTCGCAGTCCTAGTGTCAAGCCACTCCTTGAACCAGAGACAATGTCAGGAGCATCTTACCTGGGCTAAGGAGAAGAAGAACTGGATCATTACTCAGTGGTCCAAAGTCCTCTTTTCAGATAAAAGTAACATTTCATTTGGAAATCAAGGTCCCAGAGTCTGGAGAAAGAGAGGAAAGGCAAAGTCCAAAGTCAATGCAGCCATCTACCAAGAGATTTTAAAGCACTTCATGCTTCCATATGCTAACAAGTTTTATGGAGATACTGATTTCCTTTTCCAGCAGGCCTTGAAAACCCAGCCCACAGTCCAGAAACTTTTTTGCTGACCGTGGTATTACTGTGCTTGACTGGCTGGCCAATGCACCTGACCTGAACCCTATAGAGAATTTATGGGGTATTGTCAAGAGGAGGATGCGAGACACTGGACTCCACAATACAGATGAGCTGAAGGCCACTATCAAAGCATCCTGGGCTTCCATTACACCTCACCAGTGCCACAGTCTGATTACCTCCATGCCACGCTGCACTGACACAGTAATTTGTGCAAAAGGAGCCCCAACCAAATATTAATTGCATAAGTACATGAGTTGTAAGCCATAATTATCTAAATTAACAGAAAAAAGGCTTAAAATATTTTAGTTCATATGTAATAAATCTAAAATATATATGAAAGTTGTGGGGAAAAAATTATATGTCCTTTATATTTTTTTTGAGATGCGCGCAAACACACACACACACACACACATCGATCAGGAATAACATTATAAGCAGTGATAGGTGAAGTGAATAACACTGATTATCTCCTCATCATGGCACCTGTTAGTGGGTGGGATATATTAGGCAGCAAGTGATTTTGTCCTCAAAGTTGATGTGTTAGAAGCAGGAAAAATGGATAAGCGTAAGGAGTTTGACAAGGGCCAAATTGTGATGGCTAAATGACTGAATCAGAGCATCTCCAAAACTGCAGCTTTTGTGGGGTGTTCCCATGGATCAGAATTGCTCGACCGGATTGAGATCTGGGGTATTTGAAGTCAACAATTTGAACTTTTTGTTGTGCTCATCAAACCATTTATGAACTATTTTTGCTTTGTGGCACAGTGCATTATGCAGTTGAAAGTGACCACAGCCATCATGGAATACCGTTTCATTGAAATGGTGTACATGGTCTATAACAATGCTTAGGTAGATGGTACATGTCAAAGTAACACCCACGTGGATGGCAGAACCCAAGGATTCCCAGCAGATCATTGCCCAAAGCATGTAACTAATCTGTAACTATATAGTAGCCTATAGCATTTTGGAAGCCTGTAGCATAGTTGTGCTGTGCAAACACTGAGATGAGAGAGGATGTGTAGCTACTGCAGGTGGGGGAGGTGAGCATCATGCAGAACCTGCTGAAAAACACAATTAGCTGCTAAAAAGGCACATTTTCCAGCTGTAGCACAGTACAATGGCTAGTTTAATAAACACACATTGTAGGCGGTAATTCAACTCGAATATAAAGCCACAATACTATGATTGTCCATGATTACTAGAAATGTAGATTCAAATTTTAGGTAAATCAAAGTGCTTCAATAAATGAGCTACTGATATTGACAGTATTAAAATTTTTCAGAAATGTTTTCTGTGAGATTCAGTTGGTTTACAATTAACTGCATAATAAAAGGTTTTTTCCATAGCACTTTACAAAATACAATTATGTTCATTTTATGTTCTTTTAATTATTCCTACCAATGAAACACAGAACTTTTTTTCACAGAACAAAGTTTTTTTGGCTTTTCCTCGCTGTGTAAATAGGTAAATTCTGATCTGGCTCATGCAAAAGTGCCTCAGATTTGTGCAAATACGATATGAATACTTTACCTCGTGCAAAATTTCACAAGCAATGGCCTGACATTAATTCAGAAATGCGCACACAGATGTATAAATTGAACGGTGCCTCAGTGTTAGCTAAGATTATATTATGGCTGGAGGGTTGAAGTAGGAGAGGCTGTGGGTGCAGGGGTGACAGACAAAATCAAGAAAATTTAAATCTCTGTGTAATGGGAAAATACACCGTAGGCTGGACACACCGAGCCTTTAAACAAAGAAATAACATTCTTACTATGCTATGAACAGGCACTCTATAGTACTCTAGTGTGTCTATGAGCAGCAGTGGCCCTCTCATCTCTGTCTCTCTCTGTCATGTCTCTCAGCACAAAATAAATTAAAAGGGGTGTGTGTGTGTCCTACCATGGTTAGCTCAGCTTCCAGCTCTTTTATTCTGTTCTCCTTCATGTCAATCTGTGAGCGCAGGAGGCCAGCATGTTCCATGGCCTCTTTGGTCTGCCTACGCAGGTCCCACTTCTCCCTTTCCAGCAGGTCCTTCTCCTTTGCTAGAGACTTCACTGCATCCTCGCTTTCCTACAGACACCAGACACACACTTCATAAAAACTGAAAAATCTATACAAACACTGTCAAGGAGGCTTCCTTTGACAATTTTAATATCAGGTTAACATATCACCTCGTACTGATGTAGGCATGGGCATTGCTAGTCCATTTTTAGGGGGACTTTAACCCCCCTAACATTTCTACTCAGCCCTCCTAAACATTCTGCAATTCTCCATAAACTGTACACAAATTGGTGATCGCCTCAGTCCCCTTTAAATTTCATATGAAAACGACGGCAGACTTCGGCTCTTCCCCGTCTTTCAGCACGTTCTTCAATCCGCAGACCACGGCGTCACAGAGCGAGGATCAGAGGACGTGTGTGTGTGTGTGTGTGTGTGAGATCAGGAAGACTCATATTTGGCTTGTTCAGTACTCAAATGTTATACACATCTATGCAATACAGTGGAATGCTGCAATAAGTTTACCATCCTACCCTATTAGTCAAACGTTTATTTTATTTTATTTATTTATTTATTTTTACTATTATACCTTCATTCGGGGCTGAGACCCCCTTAAATGAAAATCCTAGAATCGCCCCTGGATGTAGGTTTTTGCTGACGTAAAATTGGTATGATACACTGGCATATATTACATTATAACAACTGACTGTATACTTTCAGTACAGTGTAGTGTCAATAAAGTAGAAGTAATGTGAGAGTAATAGGATGGGTTGTGGGCTGTTTTTCTAAAACTAATATCTTAAGGCCTTGTTGAATATTGAGATGCACTGAGGCTAATGGGTGTAATGAGTGATAGTGAGCACACTGACCTTTCTGTGCTGGTCATAGTTCCTGATGAAGTCTCTGAGCTGTTCCTCTCGACTCTCTAACGTAGTGTACAGCTGCTGCATCTGGTTCACTAAGTCAGCCTTCTCTGCCTTCAACCTTGTACGGTCACATTTCATGGCTACACATACACAAAAACACACATACAATTTATTTTGTAAGCATTTTTTAAAAAAAATTTTCTAAATAAACAGCTGCCATTTTGGTGAGATTTTGGCCTTTATGTGGAAAAATAACCTAATTCTTTCCATTTAATTCTGAACCATTATCAGTAGATATTTCTGCAGTTTTAAAGTGCACTATCTAGTACACCCATCTAGTGGCATGTTTTGTTCATCACCATCAAAGGGTTTTTGACAGTCTTCAAGGTAAAAAAAAAAAGTACATTGTTTATATATATATATATATATATATATATAGTCAGTTGTTATATATTTTATATTATTTTATTTTATTTATTTATTCATTTTTTAGACACACAAACCTCTGTTAAGTTAAGTAATGGTTCCTGGGAAAGAACTAATATGAACTCAACTCTGCTACTTTCAATGCCCACGCCACAAAATTTGCAGATCTATTACTCAAACTACTGTTCAAGATTTGTGTCGAATCCATGGAACCAGACCTGATTTACACCTGTGACAGCCACAATGTTTACAAATCTCAATAAAATCCTTTTAATATTTGAGATTTGAGACTCTTATAAGTAATGTAAGATAACAATTATTAATCCCAGCTGGGAAATTCTGAAAAAAGGAATATCTTTTTTTACTTCAGCACAAGAATCTGCAGAGAAAGAAACTATAAGGTACAGTAAAGTCACCTTATTATTTTTTTCTTTTTTTCTTTGCTAAAACATGAATAGCACACCCAAGTTGCAAATTTGTGTCAGATTGCATCAGGTACTGGGTCCCAAGAGGGGCCTAGCATTCAAGTTTCATCATGTTCGCTCAATGGCAGAGGTTGCATTACAGTAAATCATTATCCATCACACTGATAGACAGGGAAGCAAAATTCCGTAGACACAGACATTTCTGTCTGGCCACCCACTTGTCACTTGAACAGTAAACTACTTAGTTAACCATAGTTCCTTCATTTTTGGTTCATTTACTACAGTTGTAATTGATGAATTTTACATTAGGTATCTGCAACAGCTCCAAAGATGAATGTTAGTAACATTTATCAAAAATGCAAAAAAAAATTGCAAAGACACAAGCTAAAGAAAAATGTCAAATTTGTTTACAAATTTCAGACAGTATTTGATGGTTATTAAGTTTCAGACTGTGCTGAGTGTTTTGACATTAATTTTGTGAGGTTAGGAAACAAATGCAAATTCCTAGGATTTTTTCACAAATTTAGGAATTATATATAAGGGAAATGAAGAAAAACAAGAATTCTTACTGAAGGATGTCTATGAGATATAGGCTAAAATATAAAACACATTTTACATCAT